>NW_023307558.1:0-1144 GCF_011077185.1 Oxyura jamaicensis
CACTGAGCTCCAAGCTGAAGCTAAGGAACACCAGGCATCTCACTGCACACATGTACTCCTGGGTTTCCATGGCAAGGGTTTGGTAGCAGGGGGTGGGCTGCAGGGGTGGCCTCTGTGAGCAGAGCCCAGCAGCTGCCCCGTGTAAGAGCAGAGCCAGCTGCAGATGGCACCAAAGGGAGCTGCTGCTGGCCAGAGCTGGGCCAGGGAGTGACGCTGGGTGGGCTTCTGGGAGAGCAGGAAGGGAAAAAAAACCTGCTGGCAACAGCAGGTGGGAGAGAGAGGAGTGAGAAATGGAGAGAGAAGCAGCCCTGCATCCCCCAGGGGAGTGCAGCAGGAGGGCAGGAGGTGCTCTAGGCAGGCAGCAGCAGTTCCCCTTCAGGGAGAGGCCCCTGCTGGAGCAGGCTGTCCCCCTGCAGCCCATGGGTCCCACATGGAGCCGATCTCCACGCTGCAGCCCGTGGAGGAGCCCCTGGTGGAGCAGGTGGATGTGGTCTGGAGGAGGCTGCGGATCATGGAAAGCCCTCGCAGGAGCAGGCCCCCGGCCGGAGCTGCAGCCCGTGGAGACGAGCCCACGCAGGAGCAGGGGGTCTGGGGGGAGCTGCCGCCCGTGGGGGACCCGTGCTGGAGCAGTTTGCTCCTGGGGGATGGATGGAGCCTGTGGCACGGAGCCATGTGGGAGCAGTTCCTGGAGAGCTGCTGCCTGTGGGCGGCCCCCGCAGGCTCAGGTCTGGAAGGACGGCATCCCGTGGGAGGGACCCCACGGGGAGCAGGGGCAGAGAGGGACCATGAAGGGGTGGCGGAGACAAAGTGCTATCTACTGATCGCATCCCCCATTCCAAGTTGAACGTCTCAGAATCAAGTTCTTTTTGTCTGTAATCCTTTCTTCAGGAAAAATTTGATCACACCCCCTCCCCAGATATGTGGTAGCAGAGAACAATTTTGGAACTCCTCTCATTCAAGTCCATTTGGGGATAGCAGTACTTCTCCAATGGTTTCGGAGACAACCGCCTTAGCAACAGAGAGTGTTGTGTTGTCATTGCAAGGCACCTCCGGGGATGACTTCACAAACAGAATAGAATTCTGTCACCATGGCAATGTGGGAACAGCTGCCTCTGGGCAAGGTTAGCCAGGAGGGACAGAGAAG
>NW_023307559.1:0-1878 GCF_011077185.1 Oxyura jamaicensis
TAGCTGCTTTTAGACTAATCCTGCCCAAATTAAGTAGCACTTTTTGGACTGACCCTGGCCAAAAGTCACTAGCTCTTTTTGGACTAATCCAAGCCAAAATCACTAACTCTTTTTGGATTAACCCTGGTCAAAGGTAATTAGCTCTTTTTGGCCTAAACCTGGCCAAATGTAAGTAGCTCCTTTTGGACTAATCCTGGCCAAATTTAATTAGCTCTTTTTGGACTAATCCTGGCCAAAAGTAAGTAGCTCTTTTTGGAGTAATCCTGGCCAAAATTCACTAGCTCTTTTGGGACTAATTCTGGCCAAAAGTAACTGGTTTTGGACTAATCCTGGCCAAAATAAGTGGCACTTTTTGGACTAATCCTGACCAAAAGTAACTAGCTCTTTCTGGACTCATCCTGGCCAAAAGTAAGTAGCTCTTTTTGGACTAATCCTGGCCAATTTTAATTAGCTCACTAACTCTTTTTGGATTAATCCTGGCCAAACGTAATCAGCTCTTTTTGGACTAATCCTTACCAAAATCACTTAATCTTTTTGGAGTAATCCTGTCCAAAAGTATTTAGCTCTTTCTGGACTAATCCTGGCCAAATTCAGTAGCTCCTTTTGGACTAATCCTGGCCAAAAGTAAGTAGCTCTTTTTGGAGTAATCCTGGCCAAAATAATTACCACTTTTTGGACTAATCCTGGCCAAAAGTGACTGGTTTTGGACTAAAACTGGCCAAATTTAATTAGCCCCTTTCGGACTAATCCTGGCCAAAAGTAATTAGCTCTTTTTGGGATTAATCCTGGCCAAAAGTCACTAGCTCTTTTTGGCATAATTCAAGCCAAAAGTAACTGCTTTTGGACTAACCCTGTCCAAAATAATAAGCTCTTTTTGAACTAATCCTGGCCAAAATTAATTAGCTGCTTTTAGACTAATCCTGGACAAAAGTAATTAGCTCTTTTTGGACTAATTCTGGCCAAAAGTAAGTAGCTCTTTTTGGAGTTATCCTGGCCAAAATAACTGGTTTTGGACTAATCCTGGCCAAAAGTCGTTAGCTCTTTTTGGCGTAATTCTGGCCAAAAGTCACTAGCTCTTTTTGGACTAATCCTGGCCAAAAGTAATTAGCTGCTTTTGGACTAATCCTGGCCAAATTTAAATAGCTCTTTTTGCACTAAACATGGCCAAATTTACTTAGCTTTTTTTAGACTAATCCGGGCCAAAAGTAACTGATTTTGGACTAATCCTGCCCAACTCGCTAGCTCTTTTTGGACTAATGCTGGCCAAATTAAGTAGCTCTTTTTCGACTAATCCTGGCCAAAAGTCGCTAGCTCTTTTTGGAATAATCCAAGCCAAAAGTAACTGCTTTTGGCCTAATCCTGGCCAAATTTAATTAGCTCTTTCTGGACTAATCCTGGCCAAAAGTAATTATCTCTTTTTGGCCTAATCCTGGCCAAAAGTCGCTATCTCTTTTTGGACTAATCCTTACCAAAATCAATAACTCTTTTTGGACTAATCCTGGCCAAAAGTCACAAGCTTTTTTGGACTAATCCTGGCCAATAGTAAGTAGCTCCTTTTAGACTAATCCTGGCCAAAACTAATTAACTTTTTTTGTATTAATTCTCGCCAAAAGTAATTATCTGCTTTTAAACTAATCCTGGCCAAAAGGCACTAGCTCTTTTGGACTAATCCTGGCCAAAATTCACTAGCTGTTTTTGGACTAATCCTGGCCAAAATTCACTAGCTGTTTTTGGACTAATCCTGGCCAAAAGTAACTGCTTTTGGACTACTCACCACAAACAAATTTCACCTCCCGTTTATCCGGAGCCTCCTGTGTTCCCCCCTCAGCGTCCTCCGAGCTAAAGACCCCCTCAGCCTCTCCTCACCCTTCAACCTTC
>NW_023307560.1:0-8903 GCF_011077185.1 Oxyura jamaicensis
GCAGCACAAAGTCAGCCCTCCGAAAGTCCAATACAGTGGTTTTACTGGTCCCCTTCCTGGCCTTGCCAAGAATAGAGAACTCCACCATTTCATGGTCACTCTGCCCAAGACAGCTCCCGACAATCACATCCTCCACCAGTCCTTCTCTGTTTGTGAAGAGAAGGTCTAGCAGGGCACCACCCCTGGTAGGCTCACTAACCAGCTGTGTCAGGAAGCTATCTTCCACTTTCTCCAGAAACCTCCTAGACTGCTTCCTCTGGGCTGTGTTGTGCTTCCAGGATATGTCAGGGAAGTTGAAGTCCCCCACGAGAACCAGCGCTGATGATTTCGCAACTTCTGCCAGCTGCCTGTAGAACTCCTCATCCGTCTCCTCGTCCTGGTTCGGCGGTCTGTAACAGACCCCGACCAGGACGCTAGCCTTGTTGTCCCCGCCGATCCTAACCCAAAGGGACTCGACTTTGTCATGCCCAGCCTCGAGTTCTACAACATCGAAACACTCTAATATAGAGAGCCACTCCACCACCCCTTCTGTGCTGCCTGTCCCTTCTGAAGAGTTTATAGCCAGTCATTGCAGCACTCCAGTCATGAGAGTGGTCCCACCACATCTCCGTGATGGCAACCAAGTCGTAGCCTGCCTGCTGCACGATGGCTTCCAGCTCCTCCTGTTTGTTACCCATGCTGCGTGCATTGGTGTAGATGCACTTCAGCTGGGCCATTGCCTTCTCCCCCAGCCTTGCTATTGTTCCCCCTGGCACAGCTCCAACAAACCTTGCTTCAGCCCCATCCCCCTTCTTACCTAGTTTAAAGCCCTCTCAATGAGCCCTGCCAGCTCCTGGCCCAGGATCCGTTTTCCCCTAAAAGATAGGGACCCGTCTGCAGCCATCAGGCCGGGTGTCGAGTAAAGTGCCCCATGGTCGAAAAACCCAAGATTTCTGTCTTGGCACCAGCCCCTGAGCCACGTGTTTAACAGGTGGGCTTTTCGTGTCCTCTCTGTACCCCTCCCTGCCACCGTAGGGATGGACGTAAACACCACCTGCACTCCTGCTCCATCCACTAACCGTCCCAGTCCCCTAAAGTCTCGTTTAATAGCCCTCAGGCTTTTCTCTTCAATGTCATCACTACCTGCCTAGACTATCAAAAGAGGATAATAGTCAGAGGGGCGAACCAGGTTGGGAAGCTTCCTGGCAACGTCCCTGACCCTGGCCCCAGGGAGGCAGCAGACTTCCCTACGGGTAGGGTCAGGCCGACAAATAGGGCCCTCTGTTCCCCTGAGGAGAGAGTCTCCCACAACAATCACCCTTCTGTCTTTCTTGGTGGAGGTAGTCCTGAGGCGTGGAGTCGACCTCCTCACCCTAGGCATCCTCCTGGGTACACTTGCTACCTCTTCCTCACCCACCGGTCTCTCAATCTCCAGGGCTTCAAACCTGTTGTGTAAGGGCACCTGGGAAGGTGGGGCCGGAAGGGGAGGGCATCGCCTGCGATGTCAAGCAGGGACCTTTTTCCATTCCTCCTCAACTCCCAGATCCCCTCCCTCTGCCTGACGGCCACAGGGCAGGGGGTCCACCCCCATTTGGGGTGTCTCACCCCGGTACCTCTCCTTGAGGCCCTGCAGGGAGTCGCTCCACCAGTCTATCTCCCGCTCACACTCCCTGATATCCCTCAACCTCTCCACCTCCTCCTTGAGCTCCACCACCACGCAGACCAGGTCATCCACCTGCTCACACCTCACACACACAGTTTCTCTACCTCCCGCCGATAGCAGCAACAGGCTCAGACACTCCCTGCATCCGGTGGCCTGAACCACTGCACTTTTTAACGGGTAGTTGGTCTGGGTGCGTACCGACTTCCTGGAGAGCGCACCGTGCCTGGTGGAGACCATTATCGCCTCGCTAACGGCTGTCTTGAGGAGGTGTTACGTACGGGCGGGGGAGAGCGCTCCGCCCTTCCTGCTCGAACTGCCGCGCTAACTGTCTCGCCACGCCCTGTTAGCCCATCCTGGTCGCCGCGCTCCTGGTCGCTCGCGCTCCCTAGGGGCAGCTTTTGAGCGGCTGTGGGAGGGGGCGCTGCTGGCTCCGCCTACACCTCGTCAGCCTCCCTCACGAGGGCTGCCGGGTCCTGGCGGCTCCCTCGAGTAGGCTCGATGCCGGAAAAATTAGCCCTGCCTGGCCTGATCCCCCGCTCCGCTGCAGAATGCGTCTGCCCCGGAGCCGATCGCCTCGACAAATGTACTGAGTGCTGCCCAGGCAGGGGGGGGCTCTGGCTGCCCCTCCAGCTCCTGGAGTCCTTGTTTGTAGGTCCTGCATATGCCAGCCGGACACTCCCAGACGTTGTTTTTTGTTTGAGCTGGAGTCCAAACCGCAGAGGAGGGTGCTGTGATCATGTTAAGGTAGATGATGAGACGGCCGGACAGACTCATGGTGCTGACATCCATCTAGGACCAGCTTCTGTTAAAACACAAGCACAACCTCGGCCCCCAAGTTATTAGAGTGTAGGGCCCTTCCCAGTAATTGGTGCTGTAATTCTTTATTTTTATTTATTTATTTATTTATTTTTCCATGACTTGTGCTCTTTCTTTAACTGAGTTTCTCCCAGATCTGTCTCCTAGATCTGTCTGTTGCTTTTTCTCCTGCACCGACAGATGCAAGGACCTTCCGTCCATCGATTTAAAAATTTAAGAACATAGCATACTTACTCTATCTTTTCCTAGGGGTCACACCCCTACTCTCCCTTTTTTGTTTTAGAAGCTGTCCTGGTTTAGTTAGGATGGAATTAATTTTCCTCCCAGTAGCTGGTAGGGTGCTATGTTTTGGATTTAGAATGAGACTAATGTTGATAACACACTGATGTTTTAATTGCTGCAGAGCAGTGCTTACACTAAGCCAAGGACTTTTCAGCTCCTCACTCTGTCCTGCCAGCAGGCAGGCTGGGGGTGCAGCAGGAGCTGGGAGGGGACAGACCCAGGACAGCTGACCCAAACTGGCCAAAGGGGTATTCCATACCATCTGACGTCATGCTGAACAATATATAGGGGTGGCTAGCCAGGGTGGGGGGGCCGGCTGCCTGGGGACAGGCTGGGCATCGGTCAGCGGGTAGCAAGCAACGGCACCGTGCATCACCCACTCCCTACACATCATTATTATTATTTTCTGTCCCAATAAACTGTCTCTTAGGTTGGATGTTAGGAAGAACTTCTTTACCGAAAGGGTTGTTAGACATTGGAACGGGCTGCCCAGGGAAGTGGTGGAGTCACCATCCCTGGAGGTCTTTAAAAGACATTTAGATGTAGAGCTTAGGGATATGGTTTAGTGGGGACTGTTAGTGTTAGGTCAGAGGTTGGACTTGATGATCTTGAAGTCTCTTCCAACCTAGAAATTCTGTGATTCTGTGATTCTGTGATTCTCTATCTCAACACACAGGCTTCAGTTTTTCTCGTTTCTCTCCCCTATCCCATAGAGGGGGGAGGATGAGCGAACGGCTGTGTGGTGTTTAGCTGCCGGCTGGGTTAAACCACAACAGAAGCATACATAAATTGATACAAAGGAACACTTGAATAATACAACTGGACACAACAATATACATTTTTAGAGAAATTCACATCAGTAATTGTATAAAGCTTTCTTCTGTACTAAGGGGTCCTGAAAATTTAGGACTAAAACATTAACTTTGTAATGTAATGTAAAAGGGCTATCATGACAATCCTCAAAGGCCACTCTATAGCACACTGACATATTCAAGGCTCTCAGCTTTTATTTCAGTCTGTGTATTCAAGTTTTGAGGTCCTTCTATGATTATGCA
This sequence comes from Oxyura jamaicensis, assembly GCF_011077185.1. Classification (NCBI taxonomy): domain Eukaryota; kingdom Metazoa; phylum Chordata; class Aves; order Anseriformes; family Anatidae; genus Oxyura; species Oxyura jamaicensis. The sequence goes on from NW_023307560.1 coordinate 3,796, forward strand.
AACATCAGAAATATAGTGGTATAATAAATAGTACTTATGAAAGCAGAGTTTTAAAGACAATATTAAATTTTGCAGGCTCAAAACACCAACTTAATATTTAAACAAGTATTTGATACTTCTGTTTGTTCAAAAAATAGAAAGAGTAAATGCACTTACATAAAAATAACTTTTACTGTTCAACAAGCGTGCTCATGTGATTTTTATATTAGTACAAACTTAAAAACAAACAAACAAATCCACCATATGACTTTTTAAAATAAATGATACCAATTCACCTTTCCCCTACTTGAGTACATTACATTAAGGCTTTGAATCATCTGACCCACGATTTTACAGCATTAAAATGAGTGGGTCCACAAGGATGCTGGTATGTCTCACTGAGACTTAGCATGAATAGAATTAAAGCTCACCACCTTAAGGAAACAGAAAATCACATGCTCATGCCTTAACTATATTCCTTTTTGTCTCCAAACCAGAACATAAAGTTTAATAGTAACAGTATTTCATGGCAGTAGAGGAAATCTACTTCTACTTTTTAATCAATTATATTTTATTAATTAATATTATTAATTTAATGGCAACATCTTTGGAGAAACTTCCAGTTTTTGTTGTACAACACTGCATGGGGAGTTCATTCAGTTCAACGTGCTGTAAATATAGCCCCACTTTTCCCCTTTAATAGTTCCAGGGCCTGACATAGAGCATACAGTTCACAAACCTGAGCTGACTGAGATGGACTCAAAGGTCCTGATTCCACAGGTTCTAGGTCCTTATTAATTATTGGATATCCTGATTTGACCATTTTATCACATAGTACGGAACCATTTTTAATTTGCTCCCTTTTCTCTGGTCCCGGGTCTTCCATTTTGTCTGACCCATCTAGGAATTTTACTGTGGCAATTCCTACAGCCCTTGGTTACCCAGTAAGAGTGTCTTGCAGGGGGACCTATCACCCACCCACAAATACTATAGGAATCACTTCGGTCCTTCACCGGCCAAGTCCCTCACGGGAGATTGGAACCGTGGCTAGAAGAGCTCCACACTCGCTTCGGAACTAGGTTCCATCTCAGTCACACTCTTACACACACAGGCAACCGAATCCCACCCAACCGAACGGTACACACTTCAAATACTCAAGACTCCGTTGTCTTCGTTCGGATCTTCGAGCGCAGAATTACGGGCAAAATACAATGCTGCAGCCGGTAAGGGAGCTCATAAAAAAATCAAATTCTTTGCTTGCCTTTATTCAGGTTCAGGATGGTGTTAGTCCTGACCTGACTCGAACAGGAGCCACCAAATGATGGGGCGCCCCTCCTAGATCAAGTCAGAATTCAGGAACCAAGACCATCCCGGATGAGCCCCCAATTGAGATAAATGATTGAGTTCCAAATAGGATTTTTGTGATTTATTAAGCGAATAGAGGCAAGCAAACAGCGCTGGGTGCACCGGGAGTCTCTGCTCTACCAGGATGCACACCTGTTACATCAGGTGTCTGATTTTTATGTTCCTAGACTAATACATATTCATCACTATTCCTAGAAAAGGCGGGGTTATTATAATTAGTTCTTGGAATCCAAACCCTCTCTGGACGCATGCGTAGCAGTCTCTGGTGGTCTTTCTGGGGGTGTCTTGTGCTGAAGGCTCGTAGTCTTCCTCCCAGGCTTTGTCCTTCGGTCGTCCTTCAACTCCCCCTTTCTCCTTATTTGGGGGATCTCTTTGCTGGTTATCAGAGGCTTGCGCAGCGTCCCATGCAAAAGTCTGCAGTTTCCTAAAAAAAACTCCTTGGTCCTCTTATCTCCCAGACTAGAGTCTCAATGTTTGCCCTTCAAACCCTCTATTTACACAAATTGCTGGATCGTTCCTTTGCATGATACAAGAACTATGTACACTAATCACTGTTTTTCTTAAATAGGAGTTTATATTTCATTGTGCGGCCCTAGCATTGTTCCATACTGACACAAATCAAATAAACACATTTCACATTAGTAATAAAGGTCCCGCTATAGTTGACAGTAAGGTAGTAAGCCAAGGTGAATAATTAAACCAAGATTCATACCAATTTTGTCAGTTCTCATACTCTCGCTTTATTTTTTCCAATCTTTCTCTGAGTTTAGCCATTGTGTCTCTTACCACTCTGGTGTGATCCGCATACACACAACATTCTTCCTTCAGAGCCGCGCATAACCCACCCTGTTGCAAAAATAATAGGTCTAATCCTCTACGATTCTGTAATACGACTTCTGAGAGGGACCTCACAGATTTTTCTAGAGCAGAAATAGACTGCTCAATTCAGGTCAAGTCCTCATCTACGGCGATACGTAGAGAGGTGAATTCCTTATTTTGTTTGATTAGCGAAGCAACCCCAGTACCGACTCCCGCTCCTCCCAAAATTAATAACGTGGCCAGAGTTAGGGCCGTAAAGTGTTCGCCCCTTTTTTTTTTTTTTTCCAAATGATAGCTTGCTACCGTGTGTTGGGTATACATATATTCTTCAGGGTGATATAAGATTCTTGGTATAATTATTACCTGTACACAAAAATCATGAGACGCGTTGAAAAGTTTTAGCGACAGACAAGGAGTTACCCCTACAGACGAACAAACTCACCTAGTGTTGTTAGCTGGGATTAACCATTCGGCTGATTGTCTTCCGATACTGTAGTAATTTTACAGGCTGGATTCTCTGAACACTTCCTGATAATACCTTATTTGGTCCTACTGCCTGGGGTCTATTGGCATCCTCCCTTTTTAACAGTATGAGACCCCCCTTTTCTTGGAAGTTCAGAAAAGTCACTTTACCACTGTTGCCCAGGCCCATGGCCTTTTCCAATTTGACCCAGTTTTGGTTTGGGGGGTATTTTGGGGGTTAGTCTGGAGACAAAGATCACATTAAGTTATTTGAGTGATGGTAGCATAAAAGTTCCTGGCAATAATTTTTCAAATTAGATAGTTATACAAAGCGTCTATTCCTCAATGTGTCCTCCGGTGTTTTTCTTTTACCGGGGACCACAATAAATTGGAGGGATGACTAGCTTCCACTTCCCTTCTTTGGTAATAGCCCATCCCTCTTGGTTATATTTTCCCTTTTGACTTCCGATTAATTTTCTATCCTTTTTGTTGTATACAGGCTTACCTTCAAGGGGAATCTGCCTGTCTGGAGCCAGGGCTCCCTCAGTTGCTACCTCATTTTCTGCTGCTTCTTTTGCCTCTCTGTCCGCCAGATCATGTCCTTCCGCCAATTCTGAGCTCACCTTCTGGTGTGCCTTCTTGGTATTTCAAGAACCTTTGTAGGGAAAGCCAGTGACCGCCTTTCACTTCCAGCACCGCAGACACTGTGTGAGACACTAGCACAGTTATTTTCCGGCTCAAGGTGAACTTGTGTGCCTCCTGGATATTTAGCACCATTTGCTGCAACAGCTCTGAGGCATCCAGGCCATCCCTTGGCAGCAGCATCCAGCTGCTTAGAAAAATAAACAACTGCCCTTCGATATGGGCCCAGGTCCTGTGCTAGTATTCCCAGGGCAATCCCCGTCCAGGCCACACATGCTTCTTCTGTCTGGGTGGTTATGGGGAGGTCATCTACATACTGCAACAGCCTTCCTTCTCCTGATGGGGCTTCCTAGGTCTCCAAGTCCTTGCAAGTAGTTCTCCGAACAAGGTGGGTGAGTTCTTAAATTCCTGAGGCAACCTTGTCCATGTGAGCTGTGTTTTGCGCCCACTCTTAGGGCTTGTCCAATCAAATGCAAAGATTTTCTGTCTGGCTTCATGGAGAGGGAGGCAAAAGAAGGCATCCTTCAGGTCTAAAACAGTAAACCAAGTTAGTTCTGGTGTTAAGCATTTTAATCAATTATCAGGCTAATTCCTTCTCTGTCTTCCTTTTTCTAGGGGTGCTGTTTAATTCTGCCTGGCTGTTTTCCTTCCTTAAGTTTAATTTGTATTGGAAGTGCATTTTTTTTTTTCTTCACCTTCCCTGGTACATTAGAAGATCATGCTCCAGAAAACACTTGACTTAGGATTTCCTCACTAATTTCCTCTTTGGTCTCAATAGCTGTCAGTATCAAACTTCAACACTTCCACGTCTTTGATCATTTATCTCCAGAATAATCTCCCCATTTTTAAATTAAATGGTTGCTTGTAATCTCTCCAATAAATCTCTCCCTAGGAGTAGCTCCAGGAGTTGGGCATGTATAGGAACTTGTGAATGCCCCACTGTTTCCCATATTTATATTTCAATGGTTTGCAGAAATACACTATTTCAGATTGGCCAGTTGCCCGCTTCACTACAGAGTAATCATTCCCCACTGATACTAATGCTTTATATAAAACTGAATATGTTGCCCCGCATCCAGCAGAAGTTCCACCTCTTTTCTCTCCTTCCCCAGCTTCATTTTTATAACCAGCGATCTGCTGGGGTAAATTCCGTCGGTCCTCTTCAGTCGTCTTTTGCACCCGCGACTACCACCTCCCTTCCCCAGTTTCCTTTTCCATTTCTTTTCTGTTCCAGGCATTTGTTTTTCCAATGCCCAAATTTCTTACATAGGGCACATTAATCCTTGCCTAGCCAGGCCTGTCCCTGTCTGGGTCTCCTTTTTCCTTCTTCCCTAACAGCTGTTATCAGTCTCTTCTGCGTGTTTAATTGAGGAAGATAAAAGTCCTCTCTCCTTCCAAATTCCCCCGTGTACATGCACCACACCAAAGGCATATTTCAAATCTGTCCAAATGTTTGCTAGCTCAAGAGCTCTTATCAAGGTGATGATTTCCACTTTTTGGGCTAATGTATTTTTTACCGCATATCCTGTGAGGCAAAATCCTCATCGGATGAAGCTGCTGCCATTTATGTTCACATCTTCTAGGGGTGTTTCCTAGAAGTCTGGTCAGCTGGAGTATACTGTGCTCAAGGTCTTGATGCAAGATCTGGTGATCTGGAAACAGTTACTGAGGAAAGAGGCTGGGTTCATAGTATTAGTGCCAAAAAATATTAGTAAACTAATAGTCCATGATACACGTTCCTTTTCTTCTTCAGTAGCTATCATTTGCGTTTTGCAACAGTGTCCCCTTTTCCCGAAGGGGTCTGTCAAACTTCAAGATCACAGGCTGGTTGTTTCCTGAAT
>NW_023307561.1:0-2951 GCF_011077185.1 Oxyura jamaicensis
CCCCCCGCGGGGACGCGGCCCCTTCGAGGAGGAGGAGGCGGCCCCGGGGCGGGGCGCGGGGCAGCTCGGCGGGCAGCGGACGAGCGCGCTGCCCCGGCAGCCGGAGGGACGGAGGCTCCTGGCCCTGGCCTCCTGGCGCTGCCCCGGCCTTGAGCCCCGAGCAGCCCGACACGGGGAACCGGCAGTGCCGCGCGAGGGACACGCGGAAAAAGTGCTCGCCCGCTCGCTGCCTGCTCTGCCCACGAGAGCCGGCAGTGGCTGGGCGCCGCGGGGAAGCCACTGCCAAGAGCCCCTCAGCTCTGCTGTCCTGCAGCTGCGAACACCCGTGCTCAGCAGTTCTTGCTCCCATTGCAGCCTGAGCACTGACATTATTGTCAGGGAGATCACAGAATCACAGAATAGTCTAGGTTGGAAGAGACCTCCAAGATCACCGAGTCCAACCTCCTACCTAACGCTAACAAATCTTCCACTAAACCATATCCCTAAGATCTACATCTAAACATCTTTTAAAGACCTCCAGGGATGGTGACTCAACCACTTCCCTGGGCAGCCCATTCCAGTGACTAACAACCCATTCAGTAAAGAAGTTCTTCCTAATGTCCAACCTAAACCTCCCCGGTGCAACTTTAGCCCATTCCCCCTCGTCCTGTCACCAGGCACGTGGGAGAATAGACCAACCCCCACCTCACTACAGCCTCCTTTCAGGTACCTGTAGAGTGCAATAAGGTCACCCCTGAGCCTCCTCTTCTCCAGGCTAAACAGTCCCAGCTCCCTCATCCGCTCCTCGTAAGACTTGTTCTCCAGACCCTTCACCAGCTTTGTAGCCCTACTCTGGACTCGCTCAAGCACCTCCATGTCCTTCTGGTAGTGAGGGGCCCAAAACTGAACGCAGTACTCGAGGTGCGGCCTCACCAGAGCCGAGTACAGGGGGACAATCACTTCCCTGGACCTGCTGGCCACACTGTTTCTTATACAGGCCAGGATGCTGTTGGCCTTCTTGGCCGCCTGAGCACACTGCTGGCTCATATTCAGCCGACTATCAACCAATACTCCCAGGTCCTTCTCTGCCAGGCAGCTTTCCAACCACACATCTCCCCGCCTGTAGCTCTGTTTGGAGTTGTTGTGCCCCAGGTGCAGGACCCAGCACTTAGCCTTGTTGAACTTCATACCGTTGGCCTTGGCCCGTGGTCCAGCCTATCCAGATCCTCCTGCAAAGCCTTCCTACCCTCAAGCAGATCGACACACGCACCTAACTTGGTGTCGTCTGCAAATTTGCTGAGGGTGCACTTAATCCCCTCATCCAGATCATCGATGAAGATGTTAAAGAGGACTGGTCCCAGTACGGAGCCCTGGGGGACTCCACTAGTGACCGGCCTCCAACTGGATTTGACTCCATTCACCACAACTCTCTGGGCCTGGCCATCCAGCCAGCTCTTCACCCAACAAAGTGTACCCCAGTCCAAGCCATGAGCAGCCAGCTTCCTGAGGAGAATGCTGTGGGGAACGGTGTCAAATGCCTTACTGAAGTCAAGGTAGACCACGTCCACAGCCTTTCCCTCATCCACTAAGCGTGTCTCCTTGTCATAGAAGGAGATCAGGTTCGTCAGGCAGGACCTGCCCTTCATAAACCCATGCTGACTAGGCCTGATCGCCTGCTTGCCCTGCAACTGCCGCATGATGACACCCAAGATAATCTGCTCCATGAGCTTCCCTGGCACTGATGGTAAACTAACAGGCCTATAGTTCCCCAGGTCTACCCTCCGGCCCTTCTTGTAGATGGGCGTCACGTTTGCTAGCCGCCAGTCAAGTGGGACCTCCCCCGATAGCCAGGACAGCTGATAAATGATGGAAAGTGGCTTGGCCAGCTCCTCCGTCAGTTCTCTCAGTACCCTCGGGTGGATCCCATCCGGCCTCATCGACTTGCGTACATCCAAATGCTGTAGCAGGTCGCCAACCATTTCCTCGTGGATTGTGGGGGCCACATTCTGCTCCCTATTCACTTCCACCAGTTCAGGGTACTGGGTGTCCAGAGAACAACTGGTTTTGCTGTTAAAGACTAAGGCAAAGAAGGCATTAAGCACCTCAGCTTTTTCCTCATCTTTGATTACTAAGTTTGCCCCCGCATCCACTAAAGTGCGGAGATTGTCCTTAGTCCTCCTTTTTTGTGTTGATGTATTTATAAAAACATTTTTTGTTGTCTTTAACAGCAGTGGCCAGATTGAGCTCCAGATGAGCTTTGGCCTTTCTGATTTTGTCCCTGCACCACCTCGCAGCATCCTTGTAGTCCCCCTGAGTGGCCTGCCCTCTTTTCCAAAGATTATAAACCCTCTTTTTTCTCCTAAGCTCGAGCCACAGCTCTCTGCTCAGCCAGGCCGGTCTTCTTCCGTGCCAGCTCATCTTTGGGCACGTGGGGACAGACCACTCCTGAGCCATTAAGATTTATTTCTTGAAGAGCGCCCAGCCCTCCTGGGCTCCTCTGTCTTTCAGAACCGCCTCCCAAGGGACTTTGCCAACCAGTGTCTTGAACAGCTCAAAGTCAGCCCTCCGGAAGAAGTGCAAGACAGCGGTTTTACTGATCCCCTTCCTGACTTCACCGAGTATCGAGAACTCTACCATTTTGTGGTCACCCTACCCAAGACAGCCCCCGAACAGCACGTCTCCCACCAGTCCTTCTCTGTTAGTGAACAAAAGGTCTAGCGGGGAACCTCCCCTGGTAGGCTCGCCAACCAGCTGCGTCAGGAAGTTATCTTCCACGCTCTCCAGAAACCTCCTGGACTGCTTTCTCTGGGCTGTGTTGTGAGATGGAAAGAGGGAGACAGCCAGGACACGAAGCTAAGCACGAGCTCATCATGAGCACCAGATTCCCATTTAATTGGCTTGAAAGGACTGAGCAGGGGGCATAAGAGAAGGTACAAAACAACAGGCCACAAGTCGGGCCCTCGCCGGGGCAG
>NW_023307562.1:0-5106 GCF_011077185.1 Oxyura jamaicensis
GGACTAACACCATCCTGAACCTGAATAAAGGCAAGCAAAGAATTTGATTTTTTTATGAGCTCCCTTGCCGGCTGCAGCATTGTATTTTGCCCGTAATTCTGCGCGCGAAGATCCGAACGAAGACGACGGAGTCGTGAGTATTTGAAGTGTGTACCGTTCGGTTGGGTGGGATTCGGTTGCCTGTGTGTGTAAGAGTGTGACTGAGACGGAACCTAGTTCCGAAGCGAGTGTGGAGGTCTTCTAACCGCGGTTCCAATCTCCCGCGAGGGACTTGGCCGGTGAAGGACCGAAGTGATTCCTATAGGATTCGTGGGTGGGTGATAGGTCCTAAACCCCCTGCAAGACACTCTTACCGGGCAGCCAAGGGCTGTAGGAATTGCCACAGTAAAATTCCTAGATGGGTCAGGCAAAATTGAAGACCCGGAACCAGAGAAAAGGGAGCAAATTAAAAATGGTTCAGTACTATGTGATAAAATGGTCAAATCAGGATATCCAATAATTAATAAGGACCTAGAACCTGTGGAGTCAAGACCTTTGAGTCCATCACGGTCAGCTCAGGCTTGTGAGCTGTATGCTCTATGTAGAGCCCTGGAACTATTAAAGGGGAAAAGTGTGGCTATATTTACAGCATGTTGAACTGAATGAACTCCCTGTGTCTGAATCACTACCAGAAAGCAGTGTTGTACAACAAAAACTGGAAGTTTCTCCAAAGATGTTGCCACTAAATTAATAATATTAATTAATAAAATATAATTGATTAAAAAGTACTCATCTACTGCCATGAAATACTGTTACTATTAAACTTTATGTTCTGGTTTGGAGACAAAAAGGAATATAGTTAAGGCATGAGCATGTGATTTTCTGTTTCCTTAAGGTGGTGAGCTTTAATTCTATTCATGCTAAGTCTCAGTGAGACATACCAGCATCCTTGTGGACCCACTCATTTTAATGCTGTAAAATCGTGGGTCAGATGATTCAAAGCCTTAATGCAATGTACTCAAGTAGGGGAAAGGTGAATTGGTATCATTTATTTTAAAAAGTCATATGGTGGATTTGGATTTGTTTGTTTGTTTCTAAGTTTGTACTAATATAAAAATCACGAGCACGCTTGTTGAAAAGTGAAAGTTATTCTTATGTAAGTGCATTTACTCTATTTTTGAACAAACAGAAGTATCAAATACTTGTTTAAATATTAAGTTGGTGTTTTGAGCCTGCAAAATTGAATATTGGCTTTAAAACTCTGCTTTCATAAGTACCATTTATTATATCACTATATTTCTGATGTTTGCATAATCATAAAAGGACCTCAAAACTTGAATACACAGACTGAAATAAAAGCTGAGAGCCTTGAATATGTCAGTGTGCTATACAGTGGCCTTTGAGGACTGTCATGATAACCCTTTTACATTACATTACAAAGTTAATGTTTTAGTCCTAAACTTTCAGGACCTCTTAGTACAGAAGAAAGCTTTATACAATTACTGATGTAAATTTCTTGAAAAATATATATTTTTGTGTCCAGTTGTATTATTCAAGTGTTCCTTTGTATCAATTTATGTATGCTTCTGTTGTGGTTTAACCCGGCCGGCAGCTAAACACCACACAGCCGTTTGCTCATCCTCCCCCCTCTATGGGATAGGGGAGAGAAACGAGAAAAACTGAAGCCTGCGGGTTGAGATAGAGACAGTTTATTGGGACAGAAAATAATAATAATGATGTGCATGGAGCGGGTGGTGCATGGTGCACTTGCTTGCTATCCGCTGACCGATGCCCAGCCTGTCCCCAGGTGGCTGGCCCCCCCACCCCGGCTAGCCACCCCTATATATTGTTTAGCATGACATCAGATGGTGTGGAGTGCCCCTTTGGCCAGTTTGGGTCTGCTGTCCTGGGTCTGTCCCCTCCCAGCTCCTGCTGCACCCCCAGCCTGCCTGCTGGCAGGACAGAGGGAGGAGCTGAAAAGTCCTTGGCTTAGTGTAAGCACTGCTCTGCAGCAATTAAAACATCAGTGTGTTATCAACATTAGTCTCATTCTAAATTCAAAACATAGCACTCTCCCAGCTACTGGGAGGAAAATTAATTCTATCCTAACTAAACCAGGACAGCTTCTAAAACAAAGAAGGAAGAGTAGGGGTGTGAAACCTAGGAAAAGATAGATAAAGTATGCTATGTTTTTTAATTTTTTTTGATCGATGGACGGAAGGTCCTTGCATCTGTCCGTGCAGGAGAAAAAGCGACAAACAGATCTAGAAGACAGATCTGGGAGAAACTCAGTTAAAGGAAGAGCACAAGTCATGGAAAAATAAATAAATAAATAAAAATAAAAAATTACAGCACCAATTACTGGGAAGGGCCCTACACTCTAATAACTTGGGGGCCGAGGTTGTGCTTGTGTTTTAACAGAAGCCGGTCCTAGATGGATGTCAGCACCATGAGTCTGTCCGGCCGTCTCATCATCTGCCTTAACATGATCACAGCACCCTCCTCTGTGGTTTGGACTCCAGCTCAAATAAAAAACAACGTCTGGGAGTGTCCGGCTGGCATATGCAGGACCCAAAAACAAGGACTCCAGGAGCTGGAGGGGCAGCCAAACCCCCCCCTGCCTGGGCAGCACTCAGTACCTGCCTCTCCCAGGGATGTGGTTACAAAGTTTGTTAAAGATAGAATTAGTATGCCTGGTAGTTTTTCTCTGTGTTTTAGTTTGTATTAATCGTGCTTTCTTCATTTGTGTTAATCATGCTTTTTTATGTTAAAGAAGGGGGAGATGTGGGAGTGTGGCCATGGGGGTCGACAAGCTCCATGGTTGGTGATATCATCAGGAATGTAAAGAGTTTGGAGAAGGGAACAAAGAGGGGTGATTCAGAAAATGCCTTGCTGTTTTGGGTTGCTTGTTCTCCGGAAGGGTGGTAAAAATGTTATTAGAACACTTAATACCTAGATATGGGATAGTCCAGTACATTGATTCTGATCAGGGCACACACTTTCCTTCTAAAATAATAAAATTATTATGTCAATCATTAGGTTTTCAGTGGGAATACCACACTCCGTGGCACCCACAAAGCTCGGGGAAAGTAGAAAGAATGAATCAAACAATAAAACAACAATTGGCTAAGTTAATGATCGAGACACAAATGCCCTGGACGAAATGCTTACTTTTAAATATTAGAACTAAACTACACACTGAGACTGGATTATCACCATGTGAAATGTTATATGGCCTTATTCTCAAGGGATGCCCTTAGGGAACGATGTAGTTGAGGATCGTAGTATCCAGAAATATATAATTACCATTGGTAGAAGATTAAAAGAGCTAAGAGAAACTGGGATGATGGCTCAGACACCACCTTTAGGATTTGCGATTCACCAGTTAAAACCAGGAGATAGGGTTCTAATAAAAACATGGCAAGAAGAAAACTTATCTCCCCTCTGGGAAGGACCTTTTCTTGTTTTATTAAAAAGAAAACAACCGATATTTATTAACTGCTATCTATTAGCTGTTATCTGTTAACAAGGAAACAGCTGTGAGAACTGCTGAAAAAGGATGGACATTTATCGAGAGGTCCAGTGGAAGAGTGGAAAGTAACATCGGAACCAGGAGAAACTAAACTAACAGATGGACTTGAAGAAGCTTTCATCAGAGTATAAGCTAAGTTGCTGTAGGAATTTTATTGTAATTACTCCTTTATTGTAATTACTCCAAATTTATTGTAATTACTTCTGTAAAATTAGTAAACAAAGAACCTCTTGAATAGATACCTACTAAGAGAAGAGATTTATCAATAACAGGGATCAGTTAAGCATTATCCCCTGAAGGTACTGAGAAGGTACATCTGCAAGGTACACCCCTTTAAGATTAGGGAAGAGGGCAAGACCGGATAGGGAACTGGTGCTGCGGCTGGGAAGGTCTGCCAAGGGCTGCAACCCCTTCGGGCTGTGACCGCCGAGCACTATGGCTCTTACCGGACCTCTTCTAGTCCTACTTGGGGTGAGTTTCTTGGCCCAAGCTATGGCCAACAACTGCAGTCAACTAGAAAAGGATGCTTGAGCTCCCAGACATTGGTGTATCATACTGTCTATGACTGTAAAGGCCAGAAAAGAGGAAGCTGCATTTTTAACCTAACTCAGTATGCTCTATGCAGAGAAATTAATTGGAACAAGTGAAATTGTAACCACCCTGAATACCTCAGTGTCAATAACCTTTGATGCCTGTGATATTATAGATGAAGACCCATATACTGATTGTGGAAGCCTGAGCTGGAAGAGATATAGTAACCAGCCCAAGTACATTTGTCCTAGAAAGGGTAAAACAGTGACTTCTACGTGTTACACTGATTGGATAAGAGATTATCCATGGGACCGGAGTTATCATTACTGCGGACCCTCAAATTGGGGTTGTGCTTGTTGGAGTACGGATCCTGGGGCTATAGGACCCCAATAGATATGCTTAATAGAATATTTAGGTTGCAAGCTGTAGTAGAAATAGTTGTGCATAAAACTGGAGATGCACTCGGATTAATTGCAAAACAAAATACCAAGATGGGAACTGCTTTGTATCAAAATTGCTTAGCTTTAGATTATTTGCTAGCACAAGAAGGAGGAGTCTGTGGAAAATTTAACCTTAAGTAACTGCTGTTTAGATATTGATGATGAAGGAAAAGCTGTGAATGAACTTGTAAAAAGAAATGAAGAAAATTGCACATGTCCCAGTTCAGACTTAGAATGAAATCAATTTAAGAAAATTATGGAGGGACTTTATGGGTAGTGGTTGGCTTACTAGAATCAGGATAGTTTTATTGGGAATATGTGGAGGGTTGTTTAATAATTCAATAATTCCATGTTTAATACCCTGTTTTACCTGACTAATACACTCGGTTATACAAGGAATGCAAATATCTGTGGTACCTGTTGACCCAGAACCAGGGTAAGGGAAAACCCATTCCCTGATGATAATAAAAACAAAAGAGGATCCAAAATTGGTAACAATTTGGCAAGTATTGACTCGATTGAATAATAATAATAAAAAAACACGAATCAATACCATGAAAAAAAAAGAAATGGGGGATTGTGAAATGTGTTTATTTGATTCGTGTCAGTATGGAACAGTGCTGG
>NW_023307563.1:0-1078 GCF_011077185.1 Oxyura jamaicensis
CATTATTTATACAATTGTATTTCTTGATCCATACACCTCCGATAAAGAGACAGTGACTAAAAGTCTTGCATTTCATATGAAATTCATGTTTCCAAATTTGTATTAGTTTTTTTTTTGTTTGTTTGTTATTTTTTTTTATTATTATTATTATTTTTTTTTCAGATGTTCTCCTTCTAGCCAACAGCCTTTGACATTTTTGTTTCTCTTCCTCTGTGTCCATGTGGCTAATCACTTCATGGGATATACAAAGCAAGGATCCATAATTGCTAACTTGTTGTTATTCTTCTTCTTATTATTATTATTATTTTTTTCTGGACAAGAGAAGAATCAGAAAAGTGTAATATTACCATGCTTTATTCCTAAGGAAGACATTGCTATTTCGTCATCTGAATGTATTGTCATTTGACATGAAATCCAATTGACTACTATAGCCTCTAATCTTTGCCTTCTTTTTAATTGAAATCTTCCTAGTCCCTGTGAATCTTGTACTGAAGCGATCAGGGACCAGCAGCAGAGAAGGCTCTAGGTGTGACAGCAACTGGCAGGGCAGGGAACTCAGCAGACAAGGCCCACCTTCCTGGAGGAGAAGAGGGCATTGCCAGGGGGCCATGGGGGCAGCTCCTGCCCAGCCCACCAGATGGGTCCCCAACAAGGAGTCATGGCCAGGAAGTCAGCCTGTGATGAATCCCAGGTGGACAGGGGCCATGGCCAGGCAGAGATGAGACTGTTCGGAAGCGGTAGACCACCGACTATTTGTTTTAGATGACATACTCCTTTTTTCAGGAATCTTTTCCCATACATTTGGTGTTGGAGTCAATGCCTTCTTTTACCCATTGTCAATGCACCACAAAAGAAAGTGATGCATTGATAGATTTCATTTATTCTTTTTCTTTTCTGAAGAAATTCTTTACGCAGACGTTTTTCCAAATGTGGAGTTCACACTGTAAATTGGAGTTTTTCTTTGTTTTCCTGCCAGATTCAAGTAGTGATCTGAAGACCGTTTGGGTTTGGTTTGTCTTAAGGACTTCTACCAGCACAGCTGCATTTCCCACCACATTTCCTGGAGCTAGAGCCTGTT
>NW_023307564.1:0-1489 GCF_011077185.1 Oxyura jamaicensis
CAATAAACTCGATTGTCCCTTTCCTCCCCCTGGCTGGAGGCAGGGCCCCTCTAATCCTCGTCAGAATCTTCATTCCTGTGTTTAAAGGACTGCCTGCTGGAAGTTGGAGCAGCAAACTTTTCAGAGACCCCCTTTTTCCCCATTGTTTTCTTTTGCAACTCACGTACCCGTGCCTCTAGGGTCGCGGTGGATTTTCCATCCCATTTTCTCATGTCTTCTCCATGGTCACGTAGGTAAAACCACAGGATGGCCCGAGGTGTGTATCCACCATATTGTCTTCCTTGCACAAATGAGTGCTAACCCCTAATAGCAGAGACATTGGTTTGTACAGGAGGGGAGGAAAATAATCTCTCTTTAAGTTGCTGGACCTCTTCAGAGAGTTTCTCCAAAGTATTCTCTTTTAGTTGGTGGACCCTGGTTCGTTCAGGTGGGGAAGAAAATAATCTCTCTTCAAGGTGGTGGACCTTTTCAGAAAGTTTCTCCAAAGTATTCTCTTTTAGTTGATGGACGCTTTCAGAAAGTTTCTCCACAGCCGAGACGCAGGCCTGTAGGGAAGAGGAGAGGCTTTCTTTGTACTGCCGGAGTTGTTTAGCCACATCACCCACTGTGGGTTCCTCATCCTCTTTCCAGGCCATTATTGCCAATGAGCTGGCATATGATGATGGTGCACTCCGTACAAACTTCCGCCACATGGGTCGTGTACACCTGACTTCATCTGGATCTGTGGGTCCATCTGGATCTGTGGGTCCATTGTCTGGGTCCTCATAAATCACCTCCCGTACGGCTAATTCCCTCAGGTACTGGATTCCCTTCTCCATAGTGGTCCACTTGCCTGGCAGACATACAACTTCTTCCTTGTAGGGAAACCTTTCCCTCACAGCTGACAGGAGACGCCTCCAGAGGCTGTGAGATCGTGCTCCATCTGCAATTGCTTTGTCAATGCCTGCATCTCTAGCAAGGGATCCCAGCTGCCTGGCTTCCTTGCCGTCTAATTCCACACAATTGGCTCCGGTATCCCAGCACCGGAGCAGCCAGGTGACAAGCTGCTCACCTATGCAGCGACCAAAATCTTTTCGCACATCTCGTAGCTCACGCTGGTATAGGTTTCGGGTAACTACTGTTGATTTTTCAATATCCCCATCTTCATCCTCCTGCTCCTCTGATAGTCCGACCTCGTCTTCTCTACACCTAGACCTAGCAGAAGACTCTCTGCGTTCTAAACGACCTGAGTCTCTATACCATTTTTTCACCTTGTCTACAGGGGCAACTTGTACTGCTACAGCTCGTTTCTCTGACCCAACCACAGGGTCTGCCACAGGGGTTGGAACACCATCTGCAGGGGCAACTTGCACTGCTACAGCTCGTTTCTCTGGCCCAGCCACAGGAGCTGGAGCGGCTGCAGGAGCTGGAGCTGGAACAGCTACAGGAGCAGGAGCTGGAGCGGCTGCAGGAGCGGCTGCAGGAGCAGGAGCTGGAGCGGCTGCAGGAA
>NW_023307565.1:0-3604 GCF_011077185.1 Oxyura jamaicensis
GAGTGCACCCTCAGCAAGTTTGCAGACGACACCAAGTTAGGTGCGTGTGTCGATCTGCTCGAGGGTAGGAAGGCTCTGCAGGAGGATCTGGATAGGCTGGACCGATGGGCCGAGGCCAACAGTATGAAGTTCAACAAGGCCAAGTGCCGGGTCCTGCACCTGGGGCACAACAACCCCAAACAGAGCTACAGGCTGGGAGATATGTGGTTAGAAAGCTGCCTGGCAGAGAAGGACCTGGGAGTATTGGTTGACAGTCGGCTGAATATGAGCCAGCAGTGTGCTCAGGCGGCCAAGAAGGCCAGCAGCATCCTGGCTTGCATAAGAAACAGCGTGGCCAGCAGATCCAGGGAAGTGATTGTCCTCCTGTACTCGGCTCTGGTGAGGCCGCACCTCGAGTACTGCGTTCAGTTTTGGGCCCCTCGCTACAAGAAGGGCATGGAGGTGCTTGAGCGAGTCCAGAGAAGGGCTACGAAGCTGGTGAAGGGTCTGGAGAACAAGTCTTACGAGGAGCGGCTGAGGGAGCTGGGACTGTTTAGCCTGGAGAAGAAGAGGCTCAGGGGTGACCTCATTGCACTCTACAGGTACCTGAAAGGAGGCTGTAGCGAGGTGGCGGTTGGTCTATTCTCCCACGTGCCTGGTGACAGGACGAGGGGGAATGGGCTAAAGTTGCGCCAGGGGAGGTTTAGGTTGGATATTAGGAAGAACTTTTTTACTGAACGGGTTGTTAGTCACTGGAATAGGCTGCCCAGGGAAGTGGTTGAGTCACCATCCCTGGAGGTCTTTAAAAGACATTTAGATGTAGAGCTTAGGGATATGGTTTAGTGGAAGATTTGTTAGCGTTAGGTCAGAGGTTGGACTCGGTGATCTTGGAGGTCTCTTCCAACCTAGACTATTCTGTGATTCTGTGATTCTGTCTTCATCAGGGTTGAACTTTTCACCTCATCTCCTTGCACATGCTCTCTGAGCCCTTGGTCACCATCTGGGCCATAAGGTTGGTTTGGTCCAGTTCTCGGGCTCTTATCTCGGGCTATTATCTCGAGTCCTTGCATGCTTGACATTCTTTCCTCCTCTCTGAGCCCTTGGTCACAGTCTGAACCATAAGGTTGGTTTGATCTGGTCCTTGGAGTCCCAGGGGCTCATCTGGAGGCCTAAGCGCAGTACAGGCACAGTACATCGCAAATGTAGCACATATTAAGCAATGAGTGTTGCCTACATATTTATTCTTAATCAGTCGCTCTCTGATTCCTAATCCCATGTTTCAGTAGTGTAGGAGTTTTAGAGCCCGTACAGGGCTCAGAAAAGCATCCTTAGCCCATGATAACCCAGAGCTGGGACAGAATATTGGAGGAGAGGCCATGCGTTTTCTGCCATAGTTTCTGCTGAAATTAAAAGGTGTCAGGATTCCTGCGAAAGTGTTCTTGCTCCTTTAGTGCGTTGGAGTACCTGAAGAAAAGAAGGTATCTGAATTGGATCTTTCAGTTGGTTTCATTCCTGAAAAGGAGGAGCATTAACTCTTTGAAGCCATGTCATTGGGGTCACGAACAAGAAAGACTGTTCCCCTGTCCTTTTTTCAGCAGCTGATAGCTGCTAATCAGATTGGGCAGCAGTGCATCGCCTCACATGCAGAAACAAAGCCTGCAGACAGACAGCACAGTTAGCCATAAAACTTAACAAAACTAGCTGTTATGCTCTGTTGATTTTGGAACAGAGTGCTCAGGGCTTACCCGCTCTCGCATGGGAGGTTAGCTTTTCCAGCAGGTATGGTAATCTGTTAGGATCTGAATCCTGGGATGCTGTATCTTTCTGTATCAGCCTATATAAATGACTGCTAATAAAGCCTACAAGGCAGGGCATCTAGGTGAAAAGCTCTGCCATCTTTCATCAGTACCTTACAACACTAAGTCACTAGGGTCAATCTTATGAAAGGAATTGGCAAATTGTCGAGTCTTTTTTTCTTTTTTTAAATCTAATTGACCTTGCTTTTTGATAGTCAGTTGGAGCCACTGGCCCTTAAATGAGTCAAAGCCTTCAAATCATTGTCTTGGACAGTAAGCACCTTGGCATGGTTTCCAAAATACAATGATAGACCACAGGTTTAAAAGCTCTTTTAATTATTTAAAAAACAAGCAAAAAAACAACCTGAGATGAATTCACCTTCAGCAAGCTATATGCTTCCTTCTGAAGCTTGATATATGTGAGCTGAAACAAATTCAAAAGGAAAAGGAGCCAAATGTAAAAGAGGTAAAATCTGAAGAGGTGAAATCTGCTGTGGTGTTCTGTTCTGGTGACTCCAGTGCAGTGTTTCAGGCTATTTTCTGTTTGGCAAACTGCATATACTGGTCCTAAAAAATGTTAATAACCCTTTTGTAAATGAGTTTTAATGTCTTAATTAAGAATTTCTAGCTATGGTTATGACCTGCAGGGAAATATATAATTGGCTGTTTTCCCTAGCTGGTTAAATGTCATCTTCATAGAAAAGAAGAAGAATATATGCTTATGGGATCTGAAAGCCTCAGACCCAGCGTAAGCCAGGATTCCTGTGTTTAACACTGCATGTGATAAATGATTGAGTCCCAAATAGGATTCCAATTAAAGTTTGCAATTTATTAACGAATAGAGGCAAGCAAACAGTGCTGGGTGAGCCGGGAGTCTCTGCTCCACCAAGACGCACACACAACCATCGAACTTTCTAAATATATAGAACACTGCTTTTACATATTCATAAGAAACCCGAGGACGCCTATACATATGCATGACCTATCCCTGCTTCGTATTATAATTTGTATTTTCACAAACTCCCCCCATCTGCGCCTACGCAGTGCCTTCTGGTGGTGGTCGTCGGGGGGGTCATGGGGATGAAGGCTCACGGTTCCTCCCCATCACCACTAGCAATCTTTTGTTCCTGCGCAGACCCTGTGGGTTCCTGGATCTCGTCCACACCGCAGGGGCGGCCCCGACCGGCTCCCTCTTCCCTCTTCTGCGCATGCTCTGCCCTCCACAAGGTTCCCGAAAGCAACAAAATGTGATCGACACCAAGCCATGCGAGGCCGTCTTTTCCCGCATTTCGTTAACCCTTGAAACCACACTAATAATATGATTATCATATAACATCAAACAACAAATTTTAACAGTTTCAACCAGAAAACCCCCAGCAACTTCCATGCCTTAACGGCGGGAGAACAAGCAACCCGAGACAGCAAAGCGTCTCCTGAATCACCCTTCTAAACTCTTTACATTCCTGATGGCCTCATCGTTAAGAGTCTGATGTTATCACCAACCATGGGGCTTGTCAACCTCCATGGCCACACTCCCACATCTCCCCCTTCTTTATTAACATCAACCATCTTCTTGACATGAATTAATACTCTGAGGTACAAACAGTGTGAGGCAACAGAAGCATCCTCTGCTCTGACAGGATGGGCACAGGTTGCCCACAGAGTTTGTGGAGTCCCCTTGAAGATGTACAAAAGCTGCTTGGACATGCTCCAGGGCACCGGCTCTGAGCAGGACGTTGGATAAGATGACCTCTAAAGGTTGCTGACATCACTCTATGATTCTTTTTATCCAGAAAAAGTAAAAGGGAAGGGATACACGCTCACAGCCC
>NW_023307566.1:0-2289 GCF_011077185.1 Oxyura jamaicensis
TTCTTTCTTCTTTCTTCTTTCTTCTTTCTTCTTTCTTCTTTCTTCTTTCTTCTTTCTTCTTTCTTCTTTCTTCTTTCTTCTTTCTTCTTTCCTCTTTCTTCTTTCTTCTTTCTTCTTTCTTCTTTCTCCTTACCATTTTGAATGTCTGGTTGTTTTTTAAAACTACTAGTAGTACTCTTACTATGTTTTTATCAGAATGTACAATGTTAAGAAAAAATGATAACATTCAGTACTTATGAGGAATGGTGTGCTTTTAACAAAATAAGATACTTTTGAAGAGTTGTTTTATCCATTCCCTGTGAGCATTGTGTTAATGAACATATATTGCATGTTGGCTGGATACTATAATTATTAACTGACCTGCTGCTGTATGATAATTTGGGGATAAGTCTCACTTCTGATCTGTTCACCTATTGACACAACTTGCTGTCTGGGGAGGTTTACTGCTTGCCAGATCTTGACTCAGATGTTGCAGAGAAATTGCCAAGGCTTTCTCCGTCATCAGACTCCTACCCCCAACTGCTCTTCCACACAGGCACCAACAACATGGCAAGAAGAGAACAGGCATGACTACATGCTACTGGATGTGGTGGTCAAGGACATACATGGCTTTGGTGGTATCTTATTGATCCTGCAGATGAAGGGAAAAGCCCCAAGAGGGAGGGTGTGTTTTCTGTGGACCTGATGCATAGCTGGGTGTTGGCTTTTATCACCATGGACCCTTTTTGAGGATCAAGGGCTGTTGGAAGAGACAGGATCCAACTGAGCAAGTGGGGAAAAAACATCTTTGCCAACAGATCATTCAACCCCAAACTGATGAGGGGATCTTTAACAGGAATGACAAGAAAGAGAGATGACAACACACAAATGAGCAAGGCGTTGGACTGGGTTGACAAGGCAGAAGGATGACTACCCTAAATGTATGCACACAGATAAAGAAATGCTGAGGGGCAGCACTGGGGAGGAAGTCACACTTTTCTGTAAACCAGCATGACCATATGAAATGTTGGTACACCAGTTCACGTAGCAGGGGGAACAAACAGGGAATCTGAACTGTGTGCAGTTGTAGGACTAAGATCTCATTGGGATCACAGAGAAGTTGTGGGATGGCTCACATGACTAAAGTGCTGCGATGGATGGATATGGGCCCTTTAGGAAGTACAGGCCAGGTTAGTCTAACACCCAGTTTGAAGGTGTTGCCCTTTATCTGAGAAAGCACAGGGAATGCAGAAAATTCTGTTTAGCATGGATGACAAGCCATCTGAGAGATAACGAGCCAGGATTAGTAGGCAGACCAACATGGGTGAGGTTGTGATGGGTATCCTCTACCAACATCCTTATGAAGAATAAGTAGATGAGGCTTCCTTCAGACTGCATCCTGCCATTTTCCGGACCTCATGGCAGAATTAAATTACCTGGTATCTATGGAGGGGCAGCACAGTAGAGCACAAACATTTCTGGAGGTTTCTGGAATGCATTAATGACAAATTCCTCTCACAGGTGATTAAGTAGCTGATGAGAGGAGGCAGTCTGCTGAACCTCAGACTTACAGAAAATGATGAACTTGTGGTCATGATGATCAAGGGCAACATTGTCTGCATTGTCTGCAGTGACCATGAGTCCACTGCATTGTCTGCAGTGACCATGAGTCCACTGACCATGTCTGCAGTGACCATGAGTCCACCAGTGACCATGAGACCACTGACCATGAGGTGGAGTTCATGATTCCATTTCAAAGTGATAAAAGTAAAAAAGCAGGATCACAACTCTGGGCTTCAGAAGACCAGACTTTGGTCTATTCAGAGATCTGCTTAGAAGAATCCGATGGGTGATGGAGAAAAGAGGGGTGGGGGAGACCTTGCTGATTTTTAAGTATAGCTTCTTCCAACATTCCATCCAGACAAGCAGGAACTGAGCAAAAATGCCAGATGGCCTGCATGGGTGAACAAGAAAATCCCGACTAAACTGAAGCATAAAAAAGGAGCATAGGAGAGGTGGAAGCAGTGGCAGGTAACATGGCAGGAACCTTGGAAGATTGTCCAAGAACACAGGGATGCAATTAGGAAAGTAAAAACCAACCTGAAATTGAATCTAGTGGATTTTTTTTTTTTTTTTCCAAATATTCCCCTGCCTCTATAAGCCAAGAATACTTCATCTTCCCAGATACTAATCCCCAATTCTATGCCACTGCAGGAATCACCGTGAATTTCAACTTAATTATCATATTATCTCTAGTATCAACAATTACTTCTGTGACATCCAGATCTAGATCCAAGAGTTTTATGACTT
>NW_023307567.1:0-2105 GCF_011077185.1 Oxyura jamaicensis
GCTTAGGGATATGGTTTAGTGGAAGATTTGTTAGTGTTAGGTCAGAGATTGGACTCGGTGATCTTGGAGGTCTCTTCCAACCTAGACTATTCTGTGATTCTGTGATTCTGTGAAATGTGATTTTCAGCTGATGATATTTTTTGGATGAGTCAATTTTTCAGTAGCTAGAGTAGAGTTAATCTTCATGCAATTCCAACATCATTTTTTACACTGACAGTTCGTTTTTAAGAAACAGAACATTGTCCTGTCAGTAAACAGAACATTGTATTTAGAGGGAATTTTATATCATATTAAAGGGACATACAAGATATAAAGAACTACATTGTAATAAGGAATAATAACAAATGAAAAGTTCTCCAGTAAATGTATATATATATATATATTTAATTTTACTTTACTTATGTATTTATTTATTTTTTTTTTTTCTGATACAATTTATTGAGAAGTACTGGGAGAAATACAGATATAAGCACTATTTTTTCTATTGAATAGTCTTGAAGATAGTTCATGGTTTATCTTTTTCGTTGCCATTCTTTATGTATTAAATGAGTACCTTTAAAAACAAAACAAAATAAAACAAAACCTGTGATACTAATATATTTTACTTTTCTGTAGTTGTTTAACTCTAGTAGAAACATTCCTTTTAGGTGTTTCTATACAGCAATTCTAATAAAAAGAAATAAAATAAAGCTTGCGACAAACTGCTTACAAGCTAGCGACTACAGGTTGCTAAACATATGGAAATGAAAGTGCTAGGCATTAGAAATAGTAAAATTTTTCAATCTGTAGCAAAGACAGCCCTCCTTGCATGAGATGTACCTTGAGAGCAAATCTTCTAAACCTAGCAATTCACTTTATGAGTGCATGTATTGTCTTCAAAACAATTCTGAGTAGAGATAAAACTGCTGTTATGATCACAAGTCACAAAAGAGAAGGCAACAGATGTATAAACATATTTTAGGTATTTATTAAATATCTGCTGAATTGTTATAATCCTGTTGCCTCATTAATGAAATCTCCATGGATTAACTACTTCCCAACACCTTCATCTACAAAGATGCAAGGAAGATTTACATTTTCACCTTATCATTATCATTTTACCTACTCATTATCATTTCTTTCATATGTTACTAATTATAGGCCTTTGTATGTCTGCTCTTTTCTTCTTGATAAGGGCTGACAGAATTGCTGACTGTACTGAAAAAAAAGGATATGTAAAGGAATCCAATGAGTAAATACACCAAACTAAAAATTTCTTTTTCACACTGAACAAAGTTAAGAAGTATCAACTAACAAAAACCAACCAACCACCACCAACAACAGCAAAAGTCTTAGTTCTTAGAAAATGAAAAGACCACGTGTATTCTACTCATAGCAACAGGACTAATTTTAACTCCACGACATGTAGGTTTATAAATTCCTGGAGAAATTTGCTTCTTTTCACACTGTATATCTGAATAACTGGAGACTTACAAAAAATTTAAAGAGCATCCTTTCTTAATATGTATAAATCAGGAATATCTGCTATACATTTTACATAATAAGTAAGCTTTTCAGAAGCCATATCAGAAATTGCACTTTCTGGACCCATCAGAGTTTATATTTAGAGTACATGACGCTAAGAAAGGGAAGATATAACCCCTTCCAGTCAAGTCCTTCCACTGTTGCAGAAAATGTGCCATTGTCAATAGATGGATTTCATTCATCTTCCCAGTGAAATCTTTCCCAGTGTTACATATCAGAATTATTAGCTCTAGCCCTTAACTTTTACCCAACTGTCATAACCAGTCAATGTGCTTGCTTCCTGTTTCCCTCTACTATTGAAGGATTACACCCCACAGGTTAATACAGCAATGAAGAGACATGTCTATCCTGAAGATCATAAACAGGAGTGACTGAGGCAAATTGAGACAAAGTGTGAGACTTTGTGTTAAACAGCAACTACACCAGGATCAGTTTGCATTTGTATTCTGTATTTTTGAGACAAAAACAAAGTTTCATATCAAGTAAACTTTTTGGTCATGACTCGGCCAAATAAGTCTGTAATTTTCACAGAAACACAGAATCACAGAATAGTCTAGGTTGGAAGAGACCTCCAAGATCAC
>NW_023307568.1:0-1299 GCF_011077185.1 Oxyura jamaicensis
GAAGGGGACAGGGAAAGATATTTTTCCTTACTTGTTCACTCTCCCTTCAGCACCCTCTTATCCCCCGAGCTAGTTACAATAGCTCTCCAAGATGTTGAATACCCTTGAGACACCGAGACCAGCATGTTCTTGTTGTTATGTCTCTTGAATGCGCTTCAGGTTTTAAGGTTAAACAACTACTTAGGAATCTCATGCAGAGATCTGTCCTGAGGCGGGATAATTGTGAGTGGCAGGGAGTGTGGGAGGATATGGGCAGGTGGCTAGAGCAGTGGGCACCTCCGATGTTTTGTAGATTCACCCCTGAACAACTGCAAAATCCTAAAAAACTGGTAGAATGCTTGCAAAAAGAGTGTCAGGACTCTGGCAGTTCCAAAGTGACACAACTCACTGTAGCGTGCTGGGGCCTGGCCTATGCCTATCGAGCTGCAATTGATGCTACTATGAACCTAGTGACAGATCCTGCAGCTGCTCCTGCTCCTGCAGCCGCTCCAGTTCCTGCTCCTGCAGCCGCTCCAGCGCCTGCT
Organism: Oxyura jamaicensis; assembly: GCF_011077185.1. Lineage (NCBI taxonomy): Eukaryota > Metazoa > Chordata > Aves > Anseriformes > Anatidae > Oxyura > Oxyura jamaicensis. The sequence goes on from NW_023307568.1 coordinate 525, forward strand.
CCTGCAGCCGTTCCAGCTCCTGCAGCCACTCCAGCGCCTGCTCCTGCAGCCGTTCCAGCTCCTGAAGCCGTTCCAGCTCCTGCAGCCGCTCCAGCGCCTGCTCCTGCAGCCGTTCCAGCTCCTGCAGCCGTTCCAGCTCCTGCAGCCGCTCCAGCGCCTGCTCCTGCAGCCGTTCCAGCTCCTGCAGCCGTTCCAGCTCCTGCAGCCGCTCCAGCGCTTGCTCCTGCAGCCACTCCAGCTCCTGCAGCCGTTCCAGCTCCTGCAGCCGTTCCAGCTCCAGCCCCTGCAGCCGCTCCAGCTTTAGCTCCTACAGCCGCTCCAGTTCCTGCAGCCTCTCCAGCCCCTGCAGCCGCACCAGCTCCTGCAGCCGCTCCAGCTAAAGCTCCCGCAGCCGCTACAGCTCCAGCTCCTGCAGCCGCTCCAGTTCCTGCTCCTGAAGCCACTCCAGCTGCAACTCCTCCAGTCACTCCACCTCCAGCTCCTGCAGCTGCTCCAGCTCCTGTGGCTGGGCCAGAGAAACAAGCTGTAGCAGTGCAAGTTGCCCCTGCAGAGGGTGTTCCAACCCCTGTGGCAGACCTGGTGGCTGAGTCCGAGAAACGAGCTATAGCAGTACAAGTTGCCCCTGTAGACATGGTGAAAAAAATGGTATAGAGACTCAGGTCGTTTAGAACGCAGAGAGTCTTCTGCTAGGTGTAGGTATGGAGAAGACGAGGCTGGGCCATCAGGGATGCAGGAGGATGAAGATGGGGATGTTGAAAAATCAACAGTAGTTACC
>NW_023307569.1:0-1319 GCF_011077185.1 Oxyura jamaicensis
ACGTTAGCCCTAGAAAGCATCCAAGTCCTGTCCTCTGAAGCAAATGCCTTATTCTCTTGAGATCTAAGGAGGTCAATACAGCCAATGTTGGACCATGAAGGATTGGTTAGAAAAGTCAACATGACAAACAAGTGACGGAGGAGAACAAGGAAGCAATTGCAGTGCCTAGGGGGTAACTGCAGGGTTAGGCAAGGAACTCCTGTGCAATGAAATCTTGTTAGACAAGAGTAGGATGGGATTTTTTACTGGTTCGTTTGTTGAGTGTTCTATTTGAAAGGGAGTGAATCTCTCAGGCTTAGATACTTCATTGAGAAATGCAAATCCAATTGGGTTCTCTTTCCTTTGGAGTTCACTCCTCTTTATAGGACTTTAGAATAGAATAAGTATACTTATATATATATATATACATAAAGAGTAAAAGCAGGTAATTTTATGCACAATTATTCTTAAACTACAGTAACCATAGCAAGGACGAGATGAAAAGAATTTATATACTACGATAGTGTCCAGGTGTGTCCCATACCTTAGTAACAGGCAGAGGATTCATGTTAGTGAACAAAAGATAGCTTTAAATAAGGAAATCAAGAATTAAACAAATATGCACATAGATAGATAGATAGATAGATAGATGGATAGATTGATAGATAGATGGACAGACAGACCAACAGAGAGACAGGCAGACAGAAAGCTAAGCAACTGATCTGCAAGTTATCTTCTTGCTCTCTCTTCTCCAAGTTCAAGTGAGTACAGCGTGAGTGTGTGTTCCAAACATTCCCCTCAGTCCAGCACAGATAGACACGAGAGGTCAGCCTGCAGGTTCCACAGGCAAAGAAACTGCTCTGCTGGATGTGAAGAACCAAGCCATCAGTTGCTGTGAGAGCAAAGTGGCTGTCCAAGTGTGTCATGTCCATGCTAGAGCATCTCTCCCACCATCTGTACTGCATCTCTCTGCATCTCTACTGGAGCATCTCTACTTAGCCAGTCTGGGTGATCTTAGGAGCATTGGGAAGACCCAGAGGGGGGTCTCTTTGTCATTTCTGCTTTGCTAGCCAGGGACAATTTGTCTACCTTTACCCAGAGGGGATGAAAAACACTAGGAGTGCTTGTAGTCTTCCCAGCTTCTAAGCAAGTGGACATGAGGCTGGGGAATAAACAAAGAAACTGTGGATCTAGAAGCAGCCTAAACACTGCCTTTACCCAGGGCCTTGCAGGCTTCATTTCTACCCTATTTCTTGCCTCCAAGTGCACAATCATTATTTTACTGACTTTCTACCCCTACAGAAATGCACCTGCTTCTTTCACCAAAGTTACGGGTGGCA
>NW_023307570.1:0-1205 GCF_011077185.1 Oxyura jamaicensis
TGTACACTAATCACTCTGTTTTTCTTAAATAGGAGCTTATATTTCATCATGCGGCCCTAGCATTGTTCCATACTAACACGAATCAAATAAACACATTTCACAATCCCCCATTTCTTTTTTTTTCATGGTATTGATTCGTGTTTTTTTATTATTATTATTCAATCGAGTCAATACTTGCCAAATTGGTACCAATTTTGGATCCTCTTTTGTTTTTATTATCATCAGGGAATGGGTTTTCCCTTACCCTGGTTCTGGGTCAACTGGTACCACAGATATTTGCATTCCTTGTATAACCGAGTATATTAGTCAGGTAAAACAGGGTATTAAACATGGAATTATTGAATTATTAAACAACCCTCCACATATTCCCAATAAAACTATCCTGATTCTAGTAAGCCAACCACTACCCATAAAGTCCCTCCATAAATTTCTTAAATTGATTTCATTCCAAATTTGAACTGGGACATGTGCAATTTTCTTAATTTCTTTTTACAAGTTCATTCACAGCTTTTCCTTCATCATCAATATCTAAACAGCAGTTACTTAAGGTTAAATTTTCCACAGACTCCTCCTTCTTGTGCTAGCAAATAATCTAAAGCTAAGCAATTTTGATACAAAGCAGTTCCCATCTTGGTATTTTGTTTTGCAATTAATCCGAGTGCATCTCCAGTTTTATTCACAACTATTTCTACTACAGCTTGCAACCTAATTATTCTATTAAGCATATCTATTGGGGTCCTATAGCCCCAGGATCCGTACTCCAACAAGCACAACCCCAATTTGAGGGTCCGCAGTAATGATAACTCCGGTCCCATGGATAATCTCTTATCCAATCAGTGTAACACGTAGAAGTCACTGTTTTACCCTTTCTAGGACAAATGTACTTGGGCTGGTTACTATATCTCTTCCAGCTCAGGCTTCCGCAATCAGTATATGGGTCTTCATCTATAATATCACAGGCATCAAAGGTTATTGACACTGAGGTATTCAGGGTGGTTACAATTTCACTTGTTCCAATTAATTTCTCTGCATAGAGCGTACTGAGTTAGGTTAAAAATGCAGCTTCCTCTTTTCTGGCCTTTACAGTCATAGACAGTATGATACACCAATGTCTGGGAGCTCAAGCATCCTTTTCTAGTTGACTGCAGTTGTTGGCCGTAGCTTGGGCCAAGAAACTCACCCCAAGCAGGACTAGAAGAGGTCCG
>NW_023307571.1:0-2434 GCF_011077185.1 Oxyura jamaicensis
CTAACCCCTAACCCCTAAGCCTATCCCTAACCCCTAACACTAACCCCGTAATGCTAACCCTCACCCTAACCCCAACCCTAACCCCCAACCCTAACCCTAGCCCTTACCCTAAACCTAAACCTAACCCTAATGGCAGATCTAACCCTAACCCTAACCCTAACCTAATCCTAACCCCCTAACTCTAACCCTAACCCTAAACCCTAAACCTATCGCTAACCCTATCCCTAACCTTATTATGGCCCTACCCTAACCCTAACATAACCCTAACCCTAATTGCAGATCTAACCATGACCCTAATGGCAGATCTAAACCTAACCCTAAACATAACCCTAACTGTAACCCTAATGGCGAATCTAACCTTAACCCTAACTGAAAACCCTAACCGTAACCCAAACCCTAGCCCTAAACCTTACCCAGATCTAACCCTAACCCTAACCCCCTAACCCTAACCTAAATCTAAACCTAATACAACCCTAACCATAACCCTAACAACAACTCCTAAACCTAACCCTGACCCCAACCCCGACCCTGACCCCTAACCCAAAACCCTAACCCAAAACCCTAACCCTTAACGTAACCATCGCCCCAACTCTTACCCAGACCTAAGCCTAAACCTAACTCTAACACTAACCGTAAACCTTACCCCAAACCCGAACCCTAACCCTAACCTGAAAATAACCCTAACCCAACTCTAAACCTGAACCTCACCCTGACCCCGAACCCGACACCCTACCCTGAACTCAACCCTGACACTAATCCTGACCCCGACCGCGACCCTAAACCCTAACCTCTAAACCTAAAGCTAATCCTATCCCTATCCCTATCCCTATCCCTATCCCCATCCCTATCTCTAACACTAATCCTAACCCTAAAACTAATCCTATCCCTAATCCTATCCCTAACCCTATCCCTAAAGCTAATCCTATCCCTAATCCTATCCCTAAACCCTAGGGTTATCCTAATCCTAACCCTATCCCTAAACTTAACCCTAACCCTTACCTTAGCCCTTACCCTAACCCTAACCCTAACCCTAACCCTAACCTAAAACTAACCCTAACCCAAGCCTAACCCTAACCCTAACCCCTAACCCTAACCGTAACCCCTAACCCTGACCCTAACCCTAAGCCTAAACCAACCCAACCCTGACCACGACCCGGACCGTAACCCCAAACCCTACCTTGACCAGGAACCCCAACCCGAACCTCGACCTCGACCCTGACCCCTAACCCCTAACCCTAACCCAAAACCCTAACCCTAACCCAAAACCCTAACCCTAATCCTAACCTTAGCCCCAACTCTTACCCAGACCTAACCCTAAACCTAAACCTAACACTAACCGTAAACCTTATCCCAAACCCAAACCCTAACACTAACCTGGAAATAAACTTAACCCAACTCTAAACCTAAACCTCACCCTGACCCCAACCCCGACCCCGACACCCTACCCTGAACTCGACCCTGACCCTATCCCTGACACCGACCGCGACCCCAACCCTTAATCCCTAAACCCTAAACCTAAAGCTAATCCTATACCTAACCCTATCCCTATCCCTATCCCTAACCCTATTCCTAACCCTATCCCTAAAGCTAATCCTATCCCTAATCCTATCCCTAACCCCTAGGGTTATTCTAACCCTAACTTTATCCCTAACCTTAACCCTAACCCCTACCCTTACCCTAACCCTAACCCTAACTTAAATCTAACCCTAACCCAACTCTAAACCTAACCCTCACCCTGACCTCGACCCCAACACCGACCCAGACACCCTACCCTGACCCCGACCCCCACCCTAACCCCTAACCCCTAAGCCTATCCCTAACCCCTAACACTAACCCTGTAACGCTAACCCTCACCCTAACACTAAGCACATACCCTAACACTAACACCCAACCCTAACCCTAAGCCTAAACCTAACCCTAAAAAATGGATCTAACCCTAACCCTGAACCCCTAACCCTAACCCTAACCTTAATGGCGGATCTAACCATAACCCTGACTCCCTAACCCTAAACCTAACCCTAATCTTAACCCTAAACATAACTCAGACGTATAACTAACCCTATAAATAACCGAACCCCGACACTAACCTCGACACCGAGACTGACCCTGACCCTGAACCTGTCCCCTAAAGCCTGAATCCTAACCCCTAACCCTAACCCTAACATGAACCCCTAAACGTAACTCCCTAACCGTAACCCTAAACCTAACCATAACCATAACCCTAACCCCTAACACTAACCGTAACCCTAACAGGGCTCTAACCCTAACCCTAACCCTAATAGCGGATTTAACCCTACCCTAACCCTAACCGTAACGCTAACCCTAACTCTAACCCTAAACCTAACCCTAACCCTAACCCTAATCCGAACTCTATTCATAATGGCGGAGCTAGCCCTAACCCTATCCTAACAGCAGATGTAACCCTAACCCTAAC
>NW_023307572.1:0-1612 GCF_011077185.1 Oxyura jamaicensis
CCCCCCCCATGCCCCCCCGTGTCCCCCCCCAGGTGACACTCAGGGCCCCCTCACGTCATCCAGCTGCCCGTTGTCCTCGTAGAAGCGGGCGAAGGCCACCCAGAGGCTGTGGGGACGCCCGGTGGCCTTGAGGGGATCCACGGTGCGCACGGCCTGCGTGTAGGTGCTGATGATCTGGGGACACGGGGACACGGGGACATGGGGACAATGGGGGGACAATGGGGACAACAGTGACAACAGGAGGACAATGGGGACAATGGGGGGACAATGGGGACAACAGTGACAACAGGGGGACAATGGGGACAATGGGGGGACAATGGGGACATGGGGGGGAAACCGGGGGACAATGGGGACAATGGGGACACCAGGGACAATGGGGACACCGGGGACACGGGGACAACGGGGACATGGGGGGACAATGGGGGGACAATGTGGGGACAACGGGGACATGGGGGGACAATGTGGGGACAACGGGGACATGGGGGGACAACGGGGACACGGGGGGACAACGGGGACACCGGGGACAATGGGGACACGGGGAGACAATGGGGGGACAATGTGGGGACAGTGGGGACATGGGGGGGGCAATGGGAGGACAATGGGGGGACGGGGGGGGACACCAGGGGACAATGGGGACATGGGGGGACACCAGGGACACGCAGGGACAATGGGGGGACCAGGGGACAACAGGGACACCAGAGACAACGGGGACACCAGAGACAACGGGGGGGACAAGGGGGGACACGGGAGGACAATGGGGACACAGGGGGAGAAACCAGGGGACAATGGGGACACAGGGGGGAAACCGGGGGACAATGGGGACACAGGGGGACAATAGGGACATAGGGGGACAATGGGGACACGTCAGGCACAATTGTCCCCACTGTCCCCAGTACCCCACCCCAATGTCCCCCCCACCCCCACATCCCCCTCACTCCGCTGTCCCCAACGTCCCTATGGTCCCTATGTCCCCAACATCCCCACGTCCCCCCCACTGTCCCCATGTCCACAGTGTCCCCCCAGTGTCCCCGTGTCCCCGTGTCCCCACCTGCTCGGGGTGGCCGTGGTGCAGGTGCTTGTACCACTTGTGCACGTTGTGGGGGTTCTGGCACTGTGCCCCCTTCCCTATCACCCCCACTGTCCCCACGTCCCCATGTCCCCCCCGTGTCCCCGTGTCCCCCACTGTCCCCATGTACCCCCGTGTCCCCCGGTGTCCCCATGTCCCCATGTCCCCACCTGCTCGGGGTGGCCGTGGTGCAGGTGCTTGTGCCCCTTGTGCACATTGTGGGGGTTCTGGCACCGTGCCCCCCGCCCCAACGTCCCCATCACCCCTGCTATCTCCAGTGTCCCCATGTCCCCCCTGTATCCTCGTGTCCCCCAGTGTCCCCGTGTCCCCGTGTCCCCACCTGCTCGGGGTGGCCGTGGTGCAGGCGCTTGTGCCCCTCGTGCACGTTGTGGGGGCTCTGCGCTGTGCCCCCTTTCCCATCACCTCCACGTCCCCATGTCCCCCCCGTGTCCCCGTGTCCCCCACTGTCCCCATGTACCCCCGTGTCCCCGTGTCCCCAGTGTCCCCACCTGCTCGGGGTGGCCGTGGTGCAGGCGCTTGTGCCCC
>NW_023307573.1:0-10479 GCF_011077185.1 Oxyura jamaicensis
CTGCTCCATGAGCTTCCCTGGCACTGAGGTCAAACTAACAGGCCTATGGTTTCCTGGGTCTACGTTCTGGCCCTTCTTGTAGATGGGCATCACATTTGCTAGCCACCAGTTAACTGGGACCTCCCCTGATAGCCAGGACTGCTGATAAATGAGGGAAAACAGCTTGGCCAGCTCTTCTGCCAGTTCTCTCAGTACCCTTGGGTGGATCCCATCTGCCCCCATTGACTTGCTTACATCTAAGTGCTGTAAGCAGATCACCAACCATTTCCTCATGGATTGTGAGGGCCACAATCTGCTCCCCATCCCCTTCCACCTGCTCAGGGTACCGGGTATCTAGAGAACAACTGGTCTAGCTGCTAAAGATTGAGGCAAAGAAGGCGTTAAGCTCCTCAGCCTTTTCCTAATCTCTCATTACTAAGTTTCCACCCGCATCCAGTAAAGGATGGAGATTCTCCTTAGTCCTCCTTTTCGTGTTAACGTATTTATAAAAACATTTTCTGTTATTTTTAACAGCAGTAGCCAGACTGAGCTTCAGATGAGCTTTGGCCTTTCTAATTTTGTCCCCACACATCCTTACAACATCCTTACAATCCATCTGAGTGGCCTGCCCTCTTTTCCAAAGATCATAAACCTTTTTTTTTTTTCCTAAGCTCTAGACACAAGCTCTCTGTTCAGCCAGGCCAGTCTTCTTCCATGCCGGCTCATCTTTGGGCACGTGGGGACAGAACGCTCCTGAGCCATTAAGATTTCCTTCTTGAGGACTGCCCAGCCTTCCTGGACTCCTCTGTCCTTCAGAACTGCCTCCGAAGGGACTCTGCCAACCAGTGTCCTGAACAGCTCACAGTCTGCCCTCCAGAAGTCCAAGACAGCAGTTTTACTGGTCCCCCTTCTGACTTCACCAAGAATACAGAACTCTACCATTTCATGGTCACTCTGCCCAAGATGACTCCCGACCACCACATCTTTCACCAGTCCTTCTCTGTTTGTGAACAGAAGGTCCAGCGGGGTACTTCCCCTGGTAGGCTCACTAACCAGCTGCATTAGGAAACTACCTTCCACGCTCTCCAGAAACCTCCTAGACTGCTTCCTCTGAGCTGTATTGCATTTCCAGGATATGTCTGGGAAGTTGAAGTCCCCCACGAGGACAAGAACAGACAATTTCTCAACTTTTGCCAGCTGCCTGTAGAATTCCTCATCCGTCTCCTCATCCTGGTTTGGTGGTCTGTAACAGAACCCCACCAGGATGCTTACCTTGTTGGCCTTCCTGCTGATCCTAACCCACAGGGACTCAAACTTGTCATTCCCAGTCACAGTCTCTAGTTCCACAGCATCAAAACACTCTCTAATATAGAGAGCCACACCACCAGTCCTTCTGTGCTGCCTGTCCCTTCTGAAGAGCCTATAGCCAGTCATTGCAGCACTCCAGTCATGGGAGTAGTCCCACCACATTTTAGTGATAGCAACCAAGTCATAGCTAGCCTGCTGCATGATGGCTTCCAGCTCCTCCTGTTTGTTGCCCATGCTGTGTGCATTAGTGTAGACGCACTTCAGCTGGACCATTGCCTGCTCCCCAGACCCTGACATTGTTCCCCTTGGCACACCTCTAATGAGCCTTATTCCCTCCCCACCCCTAGTTTAAAGTCTTCTTAATGAGCCCTTCCAGCTCCTGCTCTAGTGTCCGTTTTCCCCTTAGAGACAGGTGGGACTCGTCTGCAGTTAGTGGGCCGGGTGCCAAGTAAAGTGCCCCACAGTCAATAATGCTGTATCATGGTCACCACAAAAGCATTATAATGAATTACATATATTTCTATAAGAAAATTCAGATCATAATTAATATGTTGCAAGACACTGAGTGTTAATGAGCAGACATCCTACATGGTTTGCTTTTTAATATATATATGTATATATTTCATACCTTTTGGGATATCAGAAAAGAGACAATACTTAATATATTTTAGGTGCTATGAGCAAAACCACAGGAATATTTCTGAATTTCATTCTGCTGGGACCTTCTAATCCATCATGCCATAAAACAAATTTACAAGCTCATGAAGACTATAAGCCAGTGCATATGTACAAGATTAACAGTGATGCTCCTTTCTGCAGGTTAGTAAGGGGAATATAGTTACATACTTTTGCTGTACAGACAAGCTTTATGTTCTTCTAATAAGAAATTACTGAAAAAGCATTTGTACAATTATTTTGTTTAAAAATCTTTAGCTGTCTTTTATGTAATAGGCCTGACATATAATTCAACATACTGTCAAATGCGGACATTTGTTTTCAGTAGACACTGTTTTCTATGTTTACATTCATTATCCTAGCAATAACATCACTAGTGGGTTTTTTAATCCATAGATATCATGAGTTCATGCTAACCATTTATAGAAGTTGTGCTTTTCTGACATAATTAATCTGTCAGACACTTAAAGTTTTAAAATTACTTTACAACAAGCACTTTTTGCATCCAAGTCAAACCTGCTCCAGAAGATTAGTTTTCCACAGCTCTTCTCAGTCTGGATATAATTGGCAGCAACCTAAACCACATCTTTGTTTTCTTATACTCTAAAGAAACACCAACAGCTTAGTTAAGGACACACAAAAAAGTATAACACACTGTGGTGGTTTTACCGTGCTAGGCAGTTGAACACCACAACCGCTCTCTCACTCCCCCTCCTCAGATGAGGAGGGGAAGAAGTAAAGGAAAGAACAACTCACGGGTTGAGATAAGGATGATTTAATTAAAGAGGGGAAATATATATATATATATATAATTAAGGAAATATTATTATTAATTAAACAATTCAACTAAAGGGAAAAAAGGGAAAGGGGAAAAGGGAGGGGGAAAGGGAATAACTAAACAAAACAAGTAAAGACTATGTGGAAGTGCAGAGGAAAGAAATTACTCTCTACTTCCCACAAATGAGCGATGCTTGACCACATCCTTGAAGCAGGGCCTCAACGCACGTAGCCAGTGTTCGGGAGGAGGACAGACGTTTTCGCAACGAGAGCCCACCCCTCCCCTCTTCTTCCTTTTTCCACCTTTTATTGCTGAGTGTGACATCATATGGTATGGAATATCCCTTTGGTTGGTTTAGGTCAGCTGCCCTGCTGATGTTTCTTTCTCACTTTTTGCCCACCCCCTAGGAGGGTCAGAGAGAGTCCTGATGCTGTGCCAGCACTTCTCAGCAGCAGACACAACACTGGTGTGATACCACTGCTGTTCTAGCTACAAGTGCAGAGCGCAGCACTGTATGGGCTGCTGCAGGGAAAGTTAACATCCCAGCCAGACCCAGTACACACACACACACCAGTCTAGGCCCAAGCTCATTGGCAAAATACTTTTTGCAATATGCCATAAAATCTATTAAAATTGTGGCTATTCAGCAATTATTTTCCAGAACTGAGTTGTGAAACCAAGCTCAATAGCTTTGTCAATCAAATAGAGTTCAAAGTAAAAATGACCCAATGAATTCTATCATCCAGAATAAACTGCAAGAAGAAACAAAATAGAAAAGTAAATTGTGTTTTAACTTTAATGACATAATTTAATTGCTTAATTAAAAATATTAACATATAAGCACCTGAAAACCCAGCAAAATTTTAGCACTATTACAGGCATTGGAATGCCATTTAATTTTTACTGTGACTGGAGGAAGGTAGTTGTAACAGTTCATTATTCAGAAAGGTTTTAGTTTTGCATTTTTTTCCATTGGCAAGATGCCAAGTGATTTTTAGTTTGGTTCACAGTCTCTTATTTTCTGTTATTTGTTCATAATAATTCACAAAATATACTGCTAGTAAAAGCTTTCTAGGAATCCAAGAATGGATAGCCTAAGAGAAATTCAGTGTCACAAAACAGGAGAATCAAACAGAAAGTGTGAGAAGGAAAAAATAAGTATTTTTTGAACATTTTCATTCTAGCTGAATGGTGATATTCAACAATTTACTAGGATAGTCTTTGGGGTTTTGCTATTGTTTTCAGTCAGAAGACAAAGATATCTGAGGTACGTATAGTGAGACAGAGAACCTTTATAACTCATTTAGATACATGTAGAGTATTCAGCAGGGGAAAGCACTATCTGTTCAACCATGACATAATTTAAAGAGCTAAATACAGAATTATTAGTGGTATGAAGCGTGATGTATAGTTTGCACTCTGCTTTAGAGAAAGGCTAGCATCTCTTACTGTTGTTTTGTTTTCATTATTTGTATGGTGAGAGATGTGAGGCCTCACATAGAAACAAAAATTAGTGTGATACATTAGATTTCTAAGACTTCAGCTAATCATAAAATTAGCTCAATCAGCTAGCAGTGTCTGTGGCAGTAAGCCTCATCACAGGCATTATGTTTGTATACTTACTCTGTCTTTCAGAAGTCTTCATTATAGTAAAAATACTTCTGTTATACTGCTAGCAGTACATGCTAAATTAATCTAATTTAACAATGTCTACAGTAGACTGAACAAAAAGGTTGCATACACATGCATACACAAGAGCACATACCTTTAAAACCACCATTTTTTAAGAGCCCAGCTTATTTGATTTCTTATAGCACAAACAGCACTTAAGCAGTATTTCTCACATGATTCGAGTCACGCTTGAAAGACAGGAAGCTTTAAAGGTTTCCTATCATAGGAAATCTTTTAGTGTTTATATTGCATTTAATTCTGTATATTCTCTAAGCACTTTCAATTAAATATACCAACCAAACATTCCTTTATGACATGTTTTCCATATTTTATGGATTTCTCTTTGTGTTTTCTCAACATTTTCATTGCAATTTTCAAAGAAAGTCCCTAAGGAAACAATAGCATATTAATTGCTTAGTTTATTCTTAGAAGAACGGTAGTTTAGATTATTTTATTATGTTCCAGATGATGATTGTTCAATCAGATAATGTAAACAAAGTAAACTGGAAACAGTTTAATTACGAAAAAACATTCCTTGGAACATTGTAGCGATCCATTTGTAGTTGAGAGATACTCAACAATTCAGTGCACAGTGCAGGGAAGATTATTTCCATATTAATGATGAACAAATAATGCATAAAGAAAAGAAAAAAGAAATTAGCCAAGGAGTAAATAACGCAATTTAGGAAAGAATACAAAAAGGTAATGTAGCATAACTGTACACGATTCTTAATCTTAAGCTTATATGTGCAAGATTGTTTCCCAGATGGAACTATTACAATGGCAAAATTACTTTTAACTTATACCATGTGCATTTCTTGGGAGGTAGCATGGCCTTTAGGATTCAGACAGACAAATATGCTCACATCCTTACTGGTATCTATCCTGTATGGATGTGGAAAAGAAAAAAAAAAAAAAAAAAAAAAAAAAAACATAAAATACAAAACCTGCTGCCAGTTGTATTTTTTTTTTTTTTTTGGTGGAGTTGTTCATTTATTAAAGAAAATATTGAGAAGTTTTGACTATGCACGTCTCCAGTGTTTTCCTCATATTAAAATAAAATCATCAGAATTGAAGAAAGGTGCTTTTTTTATGTAATGTTGGCTGGTCACTTACATGTAACTGATCTTTTATTTTCTGTGAATTTAAGAGGTGCTGGCAAAAGAACTGTTGAGATTTAAGATTTGTTTTACTTGCTTAAATAGAAATTAACATTTCTTATACTGTAACTTCCTCTTTAAATCAAATAGGTTACAGATTTTCTGGAAACTGACATCACTGTCAGAAATTACAGTCAGAAGCAGCCTACTAAAAAGGTAAATAAGTCAACCTTTGTGTGCATCTCTAAAACATCCATACTGTCTGTACTAAACGTATAAAGTATGCTGTCATGGAATTTGTTCAGAGACTTGCAAATGGGGATTCTTCATTTTTCCAGACAGTTGCACATCTTAATGAAGTCCTTTGGAAAATGAAAAAAAAATAGGGAAATGATTTGGGGCTTCTTGCCATTACACTTTCACCTGTATTCTTGCAGTAGTAATTCAAGGTAATTTCTGGAATATAAGGCATGAGGGTTTGTAGAGACTTTATAAGCCCAACTAATAATCCATTTCAGTTTGTCCAAAAACAGACAACCAGACACTGCAAACCTTTCTTTCACTCTAAAATAGAAGCTGCCAGAACCAGGACCACAATACTATAAGAAACCCTTTGCAGTTACAGTTATATCAGACATAGCATACCTTTCACAGTCTGTCAACTTTTCAAGGCTGAAAAATCACTTAGATTGCCATCCAGCTTCTGGGTGTAATGTTCCAGCAACAGTGAAAAAAGTATTGAGCAAGATAAGACAATGCACTAAAAATTCAGCCATCACATTTACCCTAGGTGAAATAAGACTCTTCCATGCCCTTTACATTGTTCCAGTTGTCCTGTAAGAATAAAAACATTAATATAACAAGCTGATTGGTAAACCCAGATCACATCCATATATATTTCATTGCCAAAAAACATATGTTACATGCATAGGCATGTATAGGAAAATCCATCACTATCCTTTTAATTGTAAAATAACAGAATAAAAGACCTCCACATCAAGTGAGGCCCAAGGAACTGAAAATTAATAACTCAATTAAACACTCTGCCAAGTCACAGAAGTGACTCAGCAAGATAAACAAATTGAACAAAAGTTTGCAGAAAAAATATCTTAATTTTCAAGTCTATCCAGTGTAGTTGCTTTATTTCTAGCTATGGTTTATTCAGACTTCAGAAAGATTATACCTGCAAAGAAATAAGCTTTTCACGAGAGAAGTTCTTGCTCTTTTACTGAGCTCCTCTTACAAAATTTTTGAGACAAGTCAAACAATAAGAGCCACCTGCCCACCATATTTCCAAATAAAAACTTTCTGCTGCATCATGGCTAGTAACTTGCTCAATATTTACAGTCTGTAAATCAGTGTTTGGTGTTTTAATATCAGATAATGTCACGGAGGCACATACTGTCCTTGATGTATTATAGTTACAAACATTTGTTGCACTTCTAGTGACTCTTCATGTGGGTTTTTCTACCTTAAATCAGAAGTTTTTAGTTTATTTAATAACTACTAGAGAAAAGAACAAGAAAAAAGCCAGGTACACAATACCAAAACCAATAGCAAAACATTTCTAGATATCACTAAATTTCTAGAGTAGGAAGATACGTTCAGTCACAGTAGATACAAGGATCAAGATCAGGAGTATCTGTATATAGAATGATAACAAAGAAATAGAATAGAGAGGAATATTCTTGGAGCTTCATTCTTTTTAATCAGATCAGAGATTGTTATATATTTCCCTTGGTGCAGAAATGCAGGCTAAAGTGCAAAGTTTTCTACATTTTGTAGACCATCTGTAGACCTAATAAAAGACATTCCTTAGGGTACTATTGCCTTTCTAACATTGGCACTACCAATGAAAAGGCAAAGCCTTTTCACACACACATACCCTCTGAGTGTCCTTCCTCTGTACACAAGCATCCTATCCAATTATCTTGCCATAGTGTTACTACTTTACTCCTTCTGCTGTGCTCTTGGACTTATTTATACACCTGCATCATTAGTAAGCAGGCAAATAATTTCCATATTTTATTAACAATAAACAATTTAGTTACATTAAAGACTTAAAAGAATTACCATCTCAGTATGCAAGTTTCTTGTTTTCTAGGTGACCAATGAAACACACATTGGTGAAATTTTACACTTCCTTCAGAGAAAAATGTTCTTCACAGGGTATTTCAATTGCCCTATCTCAGAATTATTATTATTATTAAGAGATCAGTTATCCTCTGAGGGGAAATGGTGAGCATAAATGTCTGCAAAAAAAGAAAACACACTGAAAAAAATAGGATAAAAATGAGTACTCTATGAGCAATGTTCATCTGAAAGAACAAGTAATATGCAACAACAAAGCTATGTTTTAAGACTAATATCTAGACATTAAAGATGACATACTGAAGCTTCTTAAAATTTAATTTAAAATTCTTAATGCACCCTCACTTCTTCAAAAATCTATAAGCAAATCTAGTGAAAGCAATTTCTTTAGAGAAAAATATCTCTTAATAATGAGTACCAAAACCACATGGACAATGATTCTGAGTGGAAATTCTTAAGGTGTTCATCTTTACATGACAAAACATTACTCAGCCAACAGAAGACAGAACATTACTCAGCCACTTAAAAATGAAATAATTGACTGAAATCAATCTGCTTTGCAGCAATAATGGAACTCTTGACCTATGAAGAAAAAGGCATGATTGTTTTTTTTGTTGTTTTCTTTTGTAATTATTATACTGGGGAATGCTTTTCTCAGACTTTCCAAAGAGAAATTAATAATACCTTATTACAACATCACCACATCCTGTATATTATTGTACAAGCTAACTTCTGAGATGCCATAGATGTATTTTATGAAAATGAACTCTAGCAAGTTCATTTTTTGTTTATTCCACAATAAATTATCTCTTCAAAATATTTTAAGTATACAGATTGAGTATACAGGTTTCATAGCAAATGGTAAAGTTAAACTCATGTTTTCTGTGGGTATTGTGATGATACAACCATCTTAAAAACAAAACATATTAACTTGCTTTCTTATCCATTATAAATTCAATGAAGAAGGTTAATATATATCAAAATGAAAACATAGTGCATAAGATTAATTACATTTCAGTTAGTACATTATCTGATACAATGTACAAGTGACATGGATTACATAAAGATATTTTAAGTAATTTACCCCAATTTATACATGGCTTTTGGCTAAAGCTGTTATTTGGACATCCAGAAGCTGCTAAAGATACAGCAAAATTACAGGGTTATGAATGGTAGCACATCAGGAAGCTCAACATCCTAACATTTTTCCCCTCCTTTTTTTTTTTTTTTTTCCCTAGTACTTCCATCTATTGATGTAAATGTTTTTCTTTCTGAAAGTAGTGACCAACCTAACACAGTTCATCTTTATTTCATTTTAGCAGGCACTCCAGATCTTATCCAGGTGTATACTGATACATCATACAGCTATGCAACTATATCAGTACCACTTAAATGTATTTTCATTGACCTGGGAGCTAAGTTGGTTATAAATCATCATTACATTACTACAGGTGTTTCTTGCCCTGAGATATGCAAGAATCATCAAACATTTCCATATGAAACAGCTTTTCCAAGAAAACCACACTCGCAAGATTGAAATCAAATGTTAACAAGTAAAATCAAAAAGTAAATAAATAAAACAGTTTTTCAAAGAATCTTATGACTTAAAGGATACAGGACTTCCTCTAGAACACCTACCCCAAAATAGTATGAAGTCTACCTGAAAAACTGTTGTCAATGTCAGGAACGATGAATATTCCACCATCTCAGGAAATGAATCAGAATCACAGAATCACAGAATGCATTAAATTCAGCTGCATTTACACATGCCTTACTCACAAGAGACATGATAAATCAATTTTGGTTTTGCATCAGCCTTTAACTTGCCCAAGAACTGATATCAATATTTACCTTTTAGCAAAAAACTCCCAATTTCACTCCTATTTCCTTTTAAGTCATAACCCCTAAACATTTAATCATTCTCACTCTTCATCTTGGTATTCTATTCAACTGTACCACACCTTCCCTCAAATGTAATAACCAAAACTGATCATACTAATTTGGCCATACCAATCTTAATAGACAGATTACTCCACATTATGCAGGCTGTCTTATTATGCACTTTACATAACATCTCCTTTTTCTTACAACTTTAAAGCACTGTTAACTCACATTAAAACTTGGCACACTATGACACCAAAATCTTTTTCTAAAGACTCAATTAGTAGTTAAAGACATCACGGTAGTTAGGCAATAGATTTCTCCTAAACTAAGTTCCAGAGCTTGCTGTGATCCTTGTTCCTTATATTCAACTTTATTTGTTTCCTCAAAGTACCTCCCAGCTTGCAAAGTAACCCTGTCATAGAAGGCCACCAAATTTGTCAGGCACTATTTGCCCTTGGCGAGGCCATGTTGGCTGTCACAAATCACCTCTGTTTTCCACGTGGCTTAGCATAGCCAGGAGGATCTGCTCCATGATCTTCCCAGACATGCAGATGAGACTGATTGGACTGTAGGTCCCCAGGCCTTCCATTTTCCCTTATTAAAAAATGGGGGATTCCCTTTTCCAGTCACTGGGAACTTCAGACTGCCATGACTCTTCCTGGAGTCTGAGTTGTTGACCTGACATTAATCCTAACCAGCTGCTTTATACAGCAAAAGGAATTCGTTACAGACAGCTGCTTTAAAACTACAAGGAACCAATTAATAAGAATGTGTATAATTTAATAAAAACCTTACTAAATGCTTGAAGTCTTTCTTGATAAAGTCACATATCAATTTTGATTATTTTTTTTTTAATTCTGCAGAAAGTGCTGAATTATTTATCCAACTCCATTTCTCATGTAACAGGACTATAGTTCTAGAGCATGAAGCCTAACAAGATAGGCCTATAGGCCTGTTAGTTTGACCTCAGTGCCAGGGAAGCTCATGGAGCAG
>NW_023307574.1:0-1022 GCF_011077185.1 Oxyura jamaicensis
ATTATCTTATCAGTCCTTCTGCGCTTGCGTAGTATTCTCTGGTGGTCGTCCGGGTGGTCGTCAGGATGAAGTAAGACGTCTTCCTCAGAGTTGAACTTTTAACCTTGTCTCCCTGCACATGCTCCCTGAGCTCTTGGTCACAATCTGAGCCATAAGGTTGGTTTGGTCCAGTTCTTGGAGTCCGAGGGGCTCCTGTTATCTTGAGGCCTTGCATGTTTATCTTATCCTTTGTAAACAGTCCTCCTTATCTTTGAGCCCTTGCTCACAGTCCGAACAATAAGGTTACATTGATCTCGTTTTTGGAGCCCCAGGGGCTCATCAGGAAGCCTAGGCTCAGCACAGGCCCAGTACATCACAAATGTAGCACATATTAAACAATGAGTGTTGTCTATATATTTATTCTTAATCAGTCACTCTCTAATTTCTAATCCCATCTTTCAGCCCCCCCTTTTCTGGAAAATCTTAGTAAATTCTTTTACTTAATATGAAAATTTTTCTTCCCAAGCTCTCTGATATGTATCCCTCAATGCCTTGCCTTGTACTTTCGTCAAGGAAGCTAATATCGCCATTCATTGTAACAATTTCCAATTCCAAACAAGCATAAATAATAATAATAATAATAATAAACAATATTAAAGTTATATCAACTAATATCAATAAAACAATAATTGGGTGACATAATGTATTCAAAATCCCAGTTGCAGTTGGCGACCATCCGAAGAGGGCATCCCACCAGTTGTGATTTGTGTCTTGTTTTATTCTGTGCAGACTTGATCAACTGGTGGGATACCACTGGTGCCAAATATAGAAAATCACATCTGATGATTCTAACAAAGTTACAAATACAAAAGTTAGAATGATTTTTGCTAGGGAGAGTTACGTTTTCCTTATCTACCTCTACAAAAGCATAAACAGTTCTTAGACACACACCCCCTTGACCAATATATACAAGCACAAAGGCAGTAGCCATATTTGCAATGGGATCATAGGTAAAATTTACCAGAGTCCACCAAGATTGGAAC
>NW_023307575.1:0-1160 GCF_011077185.1 Oxyura jamaicensis
CACTTCTGCTCTCTTTTGGCTTCCACAGTGTTCCCTTGTGCTCTTGTATCTGTGTCAGTCTTGAGGTCTCCTATGCCTCGATGACAGTCCTGCTGTCTCTGCGGTGACCTCCCTGTGGCTGCAGGCAGCAGCAGGCACTGTGCAGCCCTGGGTCACAGCTGGCCTCCCTGCTAGCAGCACAGAAAGCAAAGGGGCTGCTCAGGGCAAAGCCAGAAGCCTGGACACCTCTTCCAGTGCTGCTGTCAGGAATAGAGCCAAGGGCTTGCTCCCTGCTCTTCTGTTTTCTGGGGTTCTTCATGGAGTGGAGGACACAGGCTGAAAGTCCCAGGGTGGTCTCTGAGGGACCAAGGGCTGCCCCAGGAGCTTCCTTTCAGAGGTGGGAGCATGCAGGGGAGGGCCCCCAGCAGGGCTTGGAGCTGCAGAGCCAGGGCTGGGGAAGGGAGCCCAGAGCTGCAGGGGACAGGAGGCCGCTCCTGGGACCTTGCTGGACTGAGTAGAGCAGGAAGGGGGCCCAGGACTTTCATCCCCTCACCGCAGGGCAGGGAGCTCAGCATGGCCCTTGCAGCCCCCTGCCCTGGGCGTGCCTCTCCCCTTGGCCTCGGCCCCGGCCTTGTCTCTGCTGGCAGCAGCGCTCTTGGCATGCGCTTCCTGGCCTCCCCTCGCCTGCGCACAGCTGCTGCCCACTCAGGCTGCTGGCACAAACGTGTCCTCACAAGCAGCACCAGCGCTTGGGCTGCTTCTCCTGGCCTCCCCCACCCCACTGCACTGACTCTTTGTCTCTGCTGGGCCCCAACTTCCACAGCAAAATGCGTCCCTTGGCTGTCAGTGCCCTCTCCCCTGCCCCATGGCATGACAGAGCTACTGGTGGGACACTTTACCCTTAGGTGTTGGAGTGCTTGTTTGCTTTTTGGATGGCACTAAATATTTATCCACCAATGGTCTAGATCCTTCTTCATTTCAGGTCACATCTCAATGGACTTCAGTCTGCTTCGAGTGTTTGCTTTATCTCAGGGAGGAACTGGATTACGTCTCCTTGATTAGTCTGAGGCCCAAAGCAAAGCCTTTTGCCTCCTGCCATGACAGCACAATTCAAATAACTTTCCCTTCCTCTGGGCATTGATCTGACGGCTCATCTCACATTTCTCACCTTCATACCCAGA
>NW_023307576.1:0-1463 GCF_011077185.1 Oxyura jamaicensis
AGCAGTTCCTGGAGAGCTGCTGCCTGTGGGCAGCCCCCGCAGGCTCACGTCGGGAAGGACGGCATCCCGTGGGAGGGACCCCACGGGGAGCAGGGGCAGAGAGGGACCATGAAGGGGTGGCGGAGGGAAAGTGCTATCTACTGATCGCATCCCCCTTCCAAATGAACGTCTCAGAATCCAGCTCTTTTTGGCTGTAATCCTTTCTTCAGGAACAGATTGATCACACCCCCTCCCCAGATGTGTGGTAGCAGAGACCAGTTTTGGAAGTCCTCTCATTCAAGTCCATTTGGGGATAGCAGTACTTCTCCAATGGTTTCAGAGACATCCGCCTTAGCAACAGAGAGTGTTGTGTTGTC
Source organism: Oxyura jamaicensis (assembly GCF_011077185.1). NCBI lineage: Eukaryota > Metazoa > Chordata > Aves > Anseriformes > Anatidae > Oxyura > Oxyura jamaicensis. The sequence continues at coordinate 357 of NW_023307576.1, forward strand.
ATTGCAAGGCGCCTCTGGGGATGACTTCAGAAACAAAATAGAATTCTGTCACCATGGCAATTTGGGAACAGCTGCCTCTGGGCAAGGTTATCCAGGAGGGACCGAGAAGTGTGCTGGATGGCATGAAACCACGTGAGGATTTGTGGATCCCCCTGGAGGTGCACGGAGAGGGCCCATGTTCTTCTGTAAGTTCTTTGATGCTTGGCTAAGGAAAAACAAAACGTGTTTTTATCGTGAATGCTTCATTTGAGTATTCTGTAGGTTGTGTCAAGTCTTTTCACAAGCATTAAGTTTGGTGCTTTTGCTCAGTGGTGTAGCTGCACAGAGGGACAGATGCAAGGTATGGGCGAGGGCCTCTGCATGTGCTCTTTTTCCTACACCCCCTCACCAAAGAAGGGTAGACAAAGAAGAGCGTGCTGTGGTCCTCCCTTAGACCTCAAGTCCTAAAGCAGAAACAAGAGACGTCAAAGTAGCCCTGCCCCATTCCAATTGAGGACAGCAAGGGACTTCATCCAATGGGCTGGCCTGTTGAGTAGAGTGTCTCAGGATGTTGTGTGTGAAGAGACACTCCACCTGCTTTCAGATTAGCACTTGCAGTGAGGAAGGAAGCTCATCAACTCCAACTCTTGCTTATGTTCCCAACAGGCTGCTCTCGTAACATGTCCCATTGGATGACTTGGCAGCCTAGAGGTCAGCAATGCAGCTTGGGATCACCTTCTCCGAGTTCAGTTGCAAGGGATGAGCAAGGAATTGTTCCTGGCTTGATGGAAAGCTGTTCTAAAGTCTGTTTTCTAACCCTCTTCCAGGTCCTTCTCTGTCCTTCAGTGTGTCCTGACAGTTCTGGTGGGAGTGTCAAGTTGTGGCAAGAGGGATTTCCTGTTCCTCATGTGACCTGCTGGACACCAGCTTTCCTAGGAAACCGCCGATGTTGCTGAGGAGGCGGCAGGATCAAAGCCCTTGCTGATGAAGATATCACAAGTCTGGGGAGGCTCTGGCATTTCTGTACGATGCTGCTCCCTGACTGTGACCCAGGACTCAGGTTCTGAATGAAGCAAAGCAAGCTAGAGGAAAAAGGTATGTCCTGGTAAATGTGTGAGATTTCTTTCT
>NW_023307577.1:0-2394 GCF_011077185.1 Oxyura jamaicensis
GGGCTGCAAGCACACCCTGCTGCCTCAGCTCGAGCTTTTTGTCCACCACAGCCCCCAAGTCCTTCTGGGCAGGGCTGCTCTCAGTGAGTTCTTCTCCCAGGCTGTCCTCCTGTCTGGGATTGCCCCGACCCAGCTGCAGCACCCTGCACTTGGCCTTGTTGAACCTTACTGGATTCGTGTGGGCCCACTTCTCAAGCTTGTCCAGCCCCCTTTGGATGGCCTCCTTCCTCCCGCTGTATCAGCTGCACCACTCAGCTGGGTGTCGTCTGCAAACTTGCGGAGGCTGCGCTCGATCCCACGGTCTATGGAATTGATAGAGATCGAGACAGCACCAGTCCAAAGACAGAACCCGGAGGACACCACTTGTCACTGGCCTCCCCTTGGCTATTGAGACACTGACTGCAACTCTCATGCAGTCAACTTCTTGTCCAGCAAACAGTCAGCCCTTCCAATCCATCTCTCTCCAGTTTAGAGAATGGGATGTTGGGTGGGATCATGTCAAAGTCAAGGCAGATGACTCTGTTCAGTCTTCCCTTGTCAACTGACATCTTCTTCTAGCACAGAAGGCCACCAGACTGGTCAGGCACGATTTGCCCTTGGGGAAGCCATGCTGTCTGTCTCGGATCCATTTGCCATTTGCCGAGGCGCCACCGCCATTTCACTGCCATTTGCCGAGGCGATCGGCTCCGGAGCAGACGCGTTCTGCAGCGGAGCGGGGGATCGGGCCAGGCAGGGCTGATTTTCCGGCATCGAGCCGACTTCAGGGAGCCGCCAGGACCCGGCAGCCCTCGTGAGGGAGGCTGACGAGGAGAAGGCGGAGCCAGCAGCGCCCCCTCCCCGGCCGTTCAAAAGCAGCCCCTAGGGAGCGCGAGCGACCAGGAGCGTGGCGAACAGGATGGGCAAACAGGGCGTGGCGCGTCAGAGGGGAGTGGCACGGCAGTTAGCGCGGCAGTTCGTGCAGGCAGGGCGAGCAGGAAGGGCGGAGAGCAATCGCCTGCCCACAGGAACACCTCTTAACGACAGTCGTTAGCTAGGCGATAATGGTCTCCACCAGGCACGGTGGGCTCTCCAGGAGGTCGGTACACACCCAGACCGACTGCCCGTTAAAGAATGCAGCGGTTCAGGTCACCGGATGCAGGGAGTGTCAGAGCCTGCTGCTGCCATCGGCGGGAGGCAGAGACGCTGCGTGCGTGAGGTGCGAGCAGGTGGATGACCTGATCCGCATGGTGGCGGAGCTCAAGGAGGAGGTGGAGAGGTTGAGGGCCATCAGGGAGTGTGAGCGGGAGATAGACTTGTGGAGTAACTCCCTGCAGGGCCTCAAGGAGAGGTACCGGGCTGAGACACCCCAAATGGGGGTGGAGCCCCTGCCTTGTCGCCGTCGGGCAGAGGGAGGGGATCTGGGAGTTGAGGAGGAATGGAGACAGGTCCCTGCTCGACATGGCAGGCGATGCCCTCCCCTTCCGGCCCCACCTTCCCAGGTGCCCTTACACAACAGGTTTGAGGCCCTGGAGACTGAGAGATCAACAGCAACTGAGGAAGAGGTAGAAAGTGTTCCCAGGAGGATGCCTAGGGCGAGGAGGTCGACTCCACGCCTCAGGACTGCCTCCATCAAGAAAGAAAGAAGGGTGATTGTTGTTGGAGACTCTTTCCTTAGGGGAACAGAGGGCCCTATTTGTCGGCCTGACCCTACCCGTAGGGAAGTCTGCTGCCTCCCTGGGGCCAGGGTCAGGGACGTTGCCAGGAAGCTTCCCAACCTGGTACGCCCCTCTGATTATTATCCTCTTCTGATAGTCCAGGCGGGCAGTGACGACATTGAAGACAGAAGCCTGAAGGCAATCAAAAGAGACTTTAGGGGGCTGGGACGGTTAGTGGACGGAGCGGGAGTGCAGGTAGTGCTTACGTCCATCCCTACGGTGACAGGGAGGGGTACGGAGAGGACCAGGAAAGCCCACCTGTTAAACACGTGGCTCCGGGGCTGGTGCCAACGCAGAGATCTTGGGTTTTTCGACCATGGGGCAGTTTATTCAGCACCTGGTCTGATGGCCGTAGACGGGTCCCTATCCTTTAGGGGAAAAAGGATCCTTGGCCAGGAGCTAGCGGGGCTCATTGAGAGGGCTTTAAACTAGGTAAGAAGGGGGATGGGGGTGAAGCAAAGATTGTTGGAGCTGTGCCAGGGGGAACAATAGCAAGGCCGGGGAATAAGGTAATGGCCCAGCTGAAGTGCATCTACACCAATGCACACAGCATGGGTAACAAACAGGAGGAGCTGGAAGCCATTGTGCAGCGGGCAGGCTACGACTTGGTTGCCATCACGGAAACGTGGTGGGACCAGTCTCATGACTGGAGTGCTGCGATGCCTGGCTATAGGCTCTTCAGAAGGGACAGACAGCACAG
>NW_023307578.1:0-3996 GCF_011077185.1 Oxyura jamaicensis
TTCTTTCCTTCCTTCCTTCCTTCCTTCCTTCCTTCCTTCCTTCCTTCCTTCCTTCCTTCCTTCCTTCCTTCCTTCCTTCCTTCCTTCCTTCCTTCCTTCCTTCCTTCATTTATTAGATTTTGTTCTGTAAGAAAATATCCATACAGTTTGAATATACCATGTAATTGTCACATAGTGGTATAATATCTCTTGCCATGTATTAAATCTCTTTTCTTTCTTTCTTTGCTTGTATCTCTCTGCTCTATTTCTGTATAATTTCCATGTAACTACATAGTTACATTATTGTAGAGATTCTGCATAAGCTTGAATTTCAACATTAATTTGCAGAATGTTGCCACAATATTTGGCAAGTCCAAGATAATATTTCTTCAAATTTCAGACTAGCAAGTGGAATTAATCTACCAAGGGAACATAAATATTACATGATACTCTTGCTGATACATTCATGAGGCATTTGACATACAGACCCATACAGACCCATAAATGAAATGTGCAACAGTGTATGTTTGAATGGTGGCCCAGCTCTGAGCATAGAGAGGCATGATAGAACAAAAAATGTGTTAGTAGATTTCAGCATGTCAAAGTGTCATAAATTTAGCAAATGGTAATATCAACTGCAAAACTCTAGCCATGTGTGTACAGGAATTCTTCTGCTGCACTCAGGAGTACTGGGCAGTGCAATTACATGGTCTTACTAGTTTCCAAGTTGCTCATTAGGACAGATGATAAAGTATAATTACTGTATCATTACTGTATCATTACAAAATTCTCTCTACCCCTACACTCCTGCTTTGTTCATATTGCCAGTATGAACTTTTGCATTGTTCTAAGGAAATGTTTTAGTGTATCACTTCTCAAAATATGCTATTACCAAGGCTGTAACATAAACAACTCTTATTGTGTTTTCCAGAATAAAGTAATTTCTGCCCTGCTATTGTAAGCAAGAAATTTTCAGACTAATTCAAAAATAATATAATGTATCTTTGCCTGAAACGCCATGACACCATTGGATCTAGCTGCCACCCATCATCTGAAATGGTTGTGAGAATTTATTACAGAAGCAGGCAGCTAAAATAATCATGTAGTCTAAAGTATTTAATAATAAATATCTCAGCAGAGGGTGCTTTTTTTTTTTTTTTTTTTTTTTTTTTCAAAGCAAAGGCTGTGTGATCCTCACTGAGATTTCTATGATCAATTAGATTTTTTTGTTGCTATGATTTTAGAACATGAATATTTGCATGTGCAGGAGAAAACAAACAAACAAACAAACAAACAAACAAAAAACACTATTATAGGCAGGTTAGATACTTTTTATTGATGATTAGGACCCGTGTCAAGCATGTTTTTAGTAACTTGACAAATAAGCTGCAGTGAGACTCAGTCTTAACCTAACTCAAAAGTGTCCTAAGCAGCAGAATACTAGCAAGGGAAATGGATAAGCACTGCAGGCACGTAGTCATTTTTTCACCTTTTCTGTTAAGAATTTTGACATAATTTAAACAACAACAACAAAAAAAAATCAGGTGAAAGCAGATAGAATTTGTACTTAATCCTTTTTTTTTTTTTTTTTTTTTTTTTACTTACCCCTGTGTTCATGTTCTTAATTGCTCTTTGCTTTCAAATGTGCTCTAAAGAGGATTATATTTATTTAAAATGCTAACTAGAGATTGGTAAAAAATACCTCTTTTAAGCTCTTCAAACTACTTTATTTCTAGAAATTGGACTCAGGTGATCAGAATTGTTAATAGGGTTTCACTCAGAGTTGCATCTTGAAAACTCTTACTGAGTTAGATGTACATAACAGCATTATAGTTCAGCCATGAACTTTTATGCAGAGTTCCAGAAATTTTAATAGAGAAATTAGGTCTACACAGATAAAATTGTTTGGTAGCAATGACCATAGAGTATCACATAAAATTGGAGAAAAATTAGAGGCGGATTGGAGGGAGTCCTGATGCTGTGCCAGCACTGCTCAGCAATAGACAAAACATTGGTGTGATACCAATGCTATTCTAGCTACAACTGCAGAGTATAGCACTGTGTGGGTTGCTGCAGGAAAAATTAACTCCTTCCCAGCCAGTCACAGTACATCATCCAAACTAGCTCTTGTCATCTAGGGGCAACAAAGCATTGGTTTAGAATAAGAATACTATTTTGTGGAAATAGTATGACTGCTGTGGGAGCAGTTCTTGAAGAGCTGCTGCATGTGGGCAGACCCCTCAGGCTCAGTTTGGGAAGGATGGTATCCCGTGGGAGGGACCCCACATGGAGCAGGGGCAGAAAGTGACCGTGAAGGAGTGGCTATGACTGTGGACTGAATGCAACCCCTATTCCCTTGCACTGCTATGTAGGAAGAAGTAGGGGTTAGATGGGAGGGGGGAGTGGGAACAGGAGATGTTTTTAGTTTTCTTTTATTTCTCACTTCTCTCGTGTGTTATGGGCTGGTAAAAAAACTATATTAATCTTCCTTATGCTAAGCCTGTTTTTCCCATGAAGGTAATTGGTTACCAATCCCCCTTCTTTATCTCAACCAATAAGATAGGTTTTGTTTGTTTGTTTTGTTTTTTAATCATATTTTCTCCTTTTGTCCTTCTGAGGAAAGGAAATGAGAGAGTGCCATGGTGGTTCTGACCTATCTACTAGTGAGAAACCACCACAACTTCTTGCCATCAGTGTTATAGGTATGTTAGTCTGACTGGGAGAACTAATCCACTTGTTTTTCAGCCTGGTTAATTTCTTTGTATTAATAGAATAAATAGATTTTTCTTGGAGGACTTTTTTTTTTTACAAGAAGATGGGATTATTTTATTTTTAGTGCTTAATTACAAAGATTATCTATTTGCTAATAAGGATATCCACATAACAAATACAGGTTTGATCCTCATTCCAAAATTTTTATCATCAAACAATGCAGTTCAAGTAAACTAATTCACAGCCTTTAATCATTCTATCGCCCTGTTTTTCATATGGTCTGTTCCCTGATTCCTAAACTTCTTTCTCCTCCAGATTTGAATGCGTGATGGGAATCTGTGGGCTGCTAGCAAGGAAGCACTATTATATTTACCTGTCAACAAAATCTGTCATCTATTAGGGAATTCTGTCTGAATGTTTGTGCCATGAAGTTTTATAGAGGAAATATTGTAGATACTTCTCTGGTAATTTTCAGAGTCATTTTATGGCACAGACTTATGATACCTCCTCTGATTTTTGCCTAGATGAATATAGCTTTATGAAAATATAAATCTTCAAATTTATAAAGAAATATTTTTCTTTACCAAGTACGAAATATATACATTTTGCCTCCTCCATTCCTGAAGAAATAAGCCGCAGTATCAAGCAGCATTATATTCAACTATTGCCAACACAAGTTCCTAACTTGATCAATGAAGTTTTGAAAATTTAGTCTTTAGTCTAGAGGTATGTGAGTACATGGTGCTATGAACTATATATATACTTATAAAAAGGTACATTCACCAATGCAAGACTCTTGTATTGCCAGAGCTGGACTAATTTTAGCAATTATTGTCGCTGTCTCAGAATTCCAATATCCCTGTATCACATTGTAGCCTAGTCAGCAAAGAAAAATAGTCTCTGGTAGAAATTGTAACTGCATAGTACTATAATGCAGTATTGCAAATGCTAGTAACAAGCCATAAGCTTTATAACAAGTCTGGAAAATTTGGGGACTGAGACTTCTTGAGCTTGTTCTGTCTGCACTCTTATTGACCTGCCTACAACTTTGTTTTCATTGGGTTTAGCTATGACAGTAATTTCTCTAGTGTACCAGATGGCTATGGCTGATTTGTTTTACTTTTTTATCTTTGTATGGTATGGCCATACTTTTCTACAGATAACAACAACAGGTAATATCTTTCTTTCTTTCTTTCTTTCTTTCTTTCTTTCTTTCTTTCTTTCTTTCTTTCTTTCTTTCTTTCTTTCTTTCTTTCTTTCTTTCTTTCTTTCTTTCTTTCTTTCTTTCTTTCTTTCTTTCTCTCT
>NW_023307579.1:0-1479 GCF_011077185.1 Oxyura jamaicensis
TCTTTGGTGAGTGGAAGGTACAGCAGGCGGCAAGCCGCAGCTCATGCGCACTGGCGCTTTCGGGCGCTCCCTGGCGCCCCCTGCTGGTGAGCGGAGAATACTGCAGGCGTGGAGAAGTCGCGCATGCGCGGTGGCAGCCGCGGGCGCCCTCTGCCGCCCCCTGCTGGTGAGGCTTCGGTACTGCAGGCGGCCAGCGGCGGCACATGCGCAGTGGCTCCCGAGAGCGCCTCCGACCGCCATCTTTGTTAGTGGAGTGTACCGCGGGCGGCGCATGCGCAGTGGCGCCCGCAGAAGCCTCCTGCCGCCATCTTTGGTGAGTGGATGGTACTGCAGGCGGCACATGCGCAGTGGCTCCCGAGAGCGCCTCCGACCGCCATCTTTGGTGAGTGGAGTGTACCGAGGGCGGCGCATGCGCAGTGGCTCCCGAGGGCGCCTCCGGCCGCCATCTTAGGTGAGTGGAGTGTACCGAGGGCGGCGCATGCGCAGTGGCTCACGAGGGCGCCTCCAGCCGCCATCTTTAGTGAGTGGAGTGTACCGCGGGCGGCGCATGCGCAGTAACTCCGAACGGCCGCCTCCAGCCGCCATCTTTAGTGAGTGGAGTGTACCGCGGGCGGCGCATGCGCAGTGGCTCCCGCGGCCGCCTCCAGCCGCCATCTTTGGTGAGTGGAGTGTACCGCGGGCGGCGCATGCGCAGTAGCGCCCGCGGAAGCCTCCTGCCGCCATCTTTGGTGAGTGGATGGTACTGCAGGCGGCGGATGCGCAGTAACGCCCGAGGGCGACTCCAGCCGCCATGTTTGGTGAGTGGAGTGTACCGCGGGCGGCGCATGCGCAGTGGCTCCGAACGGCCGCCTCCAGCCGCCATCTTTAGTGAGTGGAGTGTACCGCGGGCAGCGCATGCGCAGTGCATCCCGCGGCCGCCTCCAGCCGCCATCTTTAGTGAGTGGAGTGTACCGCGGGCAGCGCATGCGCAGTGCATCCCGCGGCTGCCTTCAGCCGCCATCTTTGGTGAGTGGAGTGTACCGAGGGCGGCGCATGCGCAGTGCATCCCGCGGCCGCCTCCAGCCGCCATCTTAGATGAGTGGAGTGTACCGAGGGCGGCGCATGCGCAGTGGCTCCCGAGGGCGCCTCTGGCCGCCATCTTAGGTGAGTGGAGTGTACCGCGGGCAGCGCATGCGCAGTGACGCTCGCGGCCGCCTCCAGCCGCCATCTTTGGTGAGTGGAGTGTACCGCGGGCGGCGCATGCGCAGTGGCTCCGAACGGCCGCCTCCAGCCGCCATCTTTAGTGAGTGGAGTGTACCGCGGGCGGCGCATGCGCAGTGGCTCCCGCGGCCGCCTCCAGCCGCCATCTTTGGTGAGTGGAGTGTACCGCGGGCGGCGCATGCGCAGTGGCTCCCGCGGCCGCCTCCAGCCGCCATCTTTGGTGAGTGGATAGTACTGCTGGCGGCGCATGCGCAGTGGCTCCCGAGGGCGACTCCAGCC
>NW_023307580.1:0-1311 GCF_011077185.1 Oxyura jamaicensis
CCAAACTGGCCAAAGGGGTATTCCATAGCATCTGACGTCATGCTAAACAATATATAGGGGTGGCTAGCCGGGCTGGGGGGGCCGGCTGCTCGGGGTTGGGCTGGGCATCGGTCAGCGGGTGGTGAGCAATTGCATTGTGCATCACTTGTTTGTACATATTATTATTATTATCATTATTATTTTCTATCTTAATAAACTGCCTTTATCTCAACCCACAGGCTTCACTTTCCCATTTCTCTCCCCCATCCCAGAGAGGGAGGGGGGAGGGTGAGCGAACGGCTGTGTGGTGTTTAGCTGCCAGCCGGGTTAAACCACAACAGCTCTTTTGGCGCCCAACGTGGGGCACGAAGGGTTGAGATAACGACAGATCTAATCAAAATGTTGATTGCTTTAATATCAAGTCTGCTGTGGCTGTATTCCAAACTGAATTTTATAGCACGTTACTTGCTGTATGTGATCCCTGTCGCGCTATTTATCCTCTCCGGGCCCTGGTTTAAGATCGTTATGGTACTGTGCTGTGTAGCAATAGCTTACGATATGATGAAATATCTGGCCATGACTCTAACTTGGTATTTGTACGCAGCACTGTCGTCGACTCTGTACTTTGGAAACTATATCTCGGAAACTATTAACAATTACACCTACTGCCTTTTTCCATCAGGGAGCCAGTCTGTGAAGGGGACAGGGAAAGATATTTTTCCTTACTTGTTCACTCTCCCTTTCTCCTTCAGCACCCTCTTATCCCCCGAGCTAGTTACGATAGCTCTCCAAGATGTTGAATATCCTTGGGATACTCAGACCAGCATGTTCTTGTTGTTATGTCTCTTGAATGCGCTTCAGGTTTTGTTCAAGGTTAAACAATTACTTAGGAATCTCATGCAGAGATGTGTCCTGAGGCGGGATAATTGTGAGTGGCAGGGAGTGTGGGAGGATATGGGCAGGTGGCTAGAGCAGTGGGCACCTCCGATGTTTTGTAGATTCACCCCTGAACAACTGCAAAATCCTAAAAAACTGGTAGAATGCTTGCAAAAAGAGTGTCATGACTCTGGCAGTTCCAAAGTGACACAACTCACTGTAGCATGTTGGGGCCTGGCCTATGCCTATCGAGCTGCAATTGATGCTACTATGAACCAAGTGACAGACCCTGCAGCCGCTCCTGCAGCCACCCCAGCTCCTGCTCCTGCAGCCACCCCAGCTCCTGCCCCAGCTCCTGCTCCTGCAGCCGCTCCTGCAGCCACCCCAGCTCCAGCTCCTGCAGCCGCTCCAGCTCCAGCTCCTGCAGCTCCAGCTCCTGCAGCTCCAGCTCCTGCA
>NW_023307581.1:0-1721 GCF_011077185.1 Oxyura jamaicensis
TTTTCCTTTTCCTTTTCCTTTTCCTTTTCCTTTTCCTTTTCCTTTTCTTTTTCTTTTTCTTTTTTCTTTTTTTTTCCTTTTTTTTTCTTTTTCCATTTCTGGTTTTGGTTCTGGTTCTTTTTCATTGTTACTGATGTTAATGAACTATGTTCTTTGAAGATTTTTTCTTTTTTTTTTTTAATTCTTTCGTAAGATTTTTTTTATTTCACTTGATTTTTTTTTTTTCTGAGATTATCTATATTATGTCTGCATTGGTTCTGTGCAATGGCAGAAAAAAATGCTAAAATAATAAAATAAAATAATAATAAAAAGAGTCAAAGCCTACCGACAGTCATGTTGTCCCATGAATGGTAACTTGCTTTACATTAGTACCCACACACCCACAAACATTAAGACATATTATTCTTGGGCAAGTTGAAGTGTGCTTTGGATGGCAGCCCAATGAAACTTTCATTCATTATTATGTGTCAACAGGTCAAATACCACCAATCGTGGATTAACCCCAATGGCGGGCACTTTTTTTTTTTTTTTTTTTTTTTTTTTTTATGGGGTTCTGTTCTTTCTCATGTTTCCCACAAATAACTCTTCCACTTTATTTCAGTCTAGATTTGTACATCTGTTTATTTGTCTCCCACTCTATAGTTTGACTAGACATCTGAGCAATAGGAGGAATAGAAAATGTGGATGGCAACATTAATCTGTTCAGGAAATCATTTATAATTTATGTTATTTAGGAGTCCTGAAGCATGCATCCTACAAGCATAAATACTACTTTGTTTTATTATAATTGAGTGTGTGTGTGACAGAGGGACAGGTGTATTTTCTGACATTCTTAAATAGATTTTAAGTGATCAAGTTTATCATTAGCTGCTCTCAGTCTGTTCTGAGACAGCTCTCCTACCAGCTACAGCTAGAAGACAAATCATGAAGACTACAGTACGATTTGATTTTTTTCAGTTTAAAATAGAAATCATTCAGTAACTAAGCTTAATTGCTCTTTGTAGGGGAAAAGTAATGCAAGTAAAAAAAAAAAAAACTATCAGTAAACTATCAAATTCCAAATATGCTTCAGTCAAGTCTTTATTTTCTAAGGCTGTATACTAATTAAAACTATTTATAAAAAAGAGAAGAATTAATGGAAAAGAAATAGACTAAGTTAAGATCTGGTTTATATCTTTCAAATGCTGTAGCTATTCCACTATATTAATAGCTGCTTATAAGCAGACATATGTATGGCGAGAAGGATGGGTGCTTACCATTACAAATAGAAGAAGAAGCATGGATAGAAGGAAGACTTCCTGGAATACTGCCAGAGTGATGCTGTGTATACTAATTCTATGCTAGTGAAGCAGTGTTTGTCAGAAGAACACAGATATAACATGTCTCTGTGTAGCTTCTTTAATGGAACATTAAAAACTTTTGTTGCATTTTTGCAACAATATGTCCATATTTTTTCCTACTCAAGAAAGAAAGAAAGAGAAAGAGAGAAAGAGGTGTGTATGCTGGGGGAAAGAAAGGCAGGAACACAGGCACACAGGAAGGCAGAAACAAAAAGAAAAGATAGATGAAAGAAAGAAAGAAAGAGAGAGAGAGAGAGAAAGAGAAGGAAAAGAAGGAAGGAAGGAAGGAAGGAAGGAAGGAAGGAAGGAAGGAAGGAAGGAAGGAAGGAAGGAAGGAAGGAAGGAAGGAAGGAAGGAAGGAAGGAAGGAAGGAAGGAAGGC
>NW_023307582.1:0-1151 GCF_011077185.1 Oxyura jamaicensis
GGGGGGGGGGGGGGGGGGGGGGTAAAAATGGGCTGGGAGTGAGGGTGGGAATGGGGAAAAACGGGGGGAGAGGGGGGGAAATGGGGGGGGAACGGGGTGAGAATGGGGCGGGGGGGGGCTCGGGGGCTCCCTGGCAACAGTCGGGGTGCCCCAAAACCGGGGGGCTTGGGGGGGGGGGGGGCGCTGCCTCCCCATGGCCCCGAAACGGCCCCAAAAGAGCCCCAAACAGCCCACAAACATCCCCCAAACGGCCCCAAGACAGCCCCAAACGGCCCCAAATGAGCCCTAAACATCCCCAAATGGCCCCAAAACATCCCAAAAGAGCCCCAAACGCCCCCAAATCAGCCCCAAAACATCCCAGAAGAGCCCCAAACGGCCCCAAAACAGCCCCAAAGAGCCTCAAGCGGCCCCCAAACATCCCCAAAACGGCCCCAAACAACCCACAAACATCCCCAAAACGGCCCCCAAACGGCCCCAAGACAGCCCCAGATGGCCCCAAAACATCCCAAAGAGCCCCAAACGGCCCCCAAACGGCCCCCAGACATCCCCAAATGGCCCGAAACGTCCCCAAAACGGCCCCAAAGAGCCTCAAACAGCCCCAAAACAGCCCCAGATGGCCCCAAACGGCCCCAAACCGCCCCCCCTTTCCCCCCCGAGGGCGGGGGGGGGGGGCCGGGCGGGCCCCGTGCCCCCCCCCAGGAGCGTCCCCCAGGTTCCCCCCCCCGGCTCCACGTCGCTCTCCCGGGCCCTCGGCATGCGGAGCAGCCGCGGGTGAGGGTTTGCAGGTAGGAGACGAGGCAGAACGGCGTCCTGCCCCTGCTTCGCGTCCGCGTTGTCATTTTTGGGGGTTGTTTTTCCCTTTTTTTCCCCCAAAACGTCCTCGTTCTGCGCCTGCTCTCGGCCTGCGCCCTCCTGCCTCTTCCCCAGGCGCCGGCCGGGAGCGAGGGAGGAGACCGGGGGGGGGGGGGGGACAAGGTACCCCGGGGGGGGTTTGTGGGGGGGGTAAGAAACGTAAAGCTCTGGGAGCCCTCCCTCGGCTCTCGGGGGTGCTCTCGGCCGGGTGCCTCCCTCCCACCCCCCCCCGGGTCCGGCTGAGCCCCCGCAGGCGGTTGCAACGGGTTGCAAAGATTCAAGAATTGGTGTTTTATTTC
>NW_023307583.1:0-1597 GCF_011077185.1 Oxyura jamaicensis
GAGTACCCAAACATCTTCTTGGACATGCTCTTCACTTCCATTAGACACTAGGCACCTTCCTGTAGCACCCACACATGTCCCAGGGAAACCAAGGGATTTTGTAATTGAGATCCCAGGGTGCTCCAGGGAGGTGCTTGCGTGCCCTGGGAAGATCCTGGTGTGCCCAAGGAGATTTTGTCTCCTCCAAGGCTCTGCAGGGCTGATCCAGGGAGGTGCTTGTGTGTCCCGAGGCCATGTTTGCTTTCTAAAAGGAGGACCTTGCTTGTTCCAGGGGAGTACGTGGTGACTCAGCCAGACATTAAGCAGACGCGGGGAGAGGTCTGTGTGCCTCAGGAGGTGCTTGGCTTCCCAGGGGAGATGCTTGGTGCTGCAGTGAGATGCTGGAGTCCTGTGGGGAGGTGTGTTGGTCCTCCAGGCAGATGCCTGTGTCCCCTGGAGAGATACTTGGGTGCCTCATGGAGATGGATGGGTCCCAACGGTGATGTTCCTGTTCTCCAGGGCAGGTTTTGGGTCCTCCAAGGAGATGCTTCTTTCCTGTGGGAGATGCTTGGGTCATCCAATGAGGTCCTGGCATGAAACAGGGGAGGTACTTCTGTGCTTTAAAGCTGTGCTTTGGTGCCCTAGGGAGATGCTGAAGTGCTCTACGTAGGTTCTTGACTTTGCCAAAGACATGGTTTTCTGGTGGAGGAGAGTATTTGGAGTGAAATTGTTGAACGCTAGGAGGAGATGCATGGGTCCACCAGGAAAATGTTTATGTCCCCTGGGAGGATGCCGGGAAGGTGCACCCCATGGAAGCTCTTGGCTGCCAAGGGAGGTGCTTCCCATCTCCAGTGAGCTGTTTGGGTGCCCCAGGTGGGGGTTTGGAGCCCTAGGGAGATGCTTGGGTTCTCCACTCAGACAGAGGACTGCGATGGGGAAATCATTGGGTACTCCAGTGAGGTGCTTGGCTGTTCCAGGAAGGTGCTTCTGTGCTGCAGGAAGATCCTTTGGTGACAGGGACAGAACCTTTGGTGAACAGGGGATAGCTCTGTGTGCTCCAGGGAGGCTTTTCTTCTGCCCCACAGGTATGCTTACGTACTGCAGGGAGATGCTTGTGTGCCCTGGGAAGCCAATCATAGCCCCAGGCACCCAGGGATATTCCTGAGGAACCAAGCACCACCCCAGATAACAGGCATCTTCATGAGTCACTCCAGCAGCACCACTCAGTACCCACTGAGTACCACCTCTCAGGAAACACCAACATCTTCCTGGGCAACCCAAGCACCTCCCTTGGACGCACTAAGCAGGAAAGAGCAATGCTAAATAACCATGAGAGCCAGAATGCACAAATACTGCAGAACAGTGACACTAAGTGCTATAAGACAAAACAAACATTACCTCCACCAAATCCCTTCTGTCATAGTCTTCCCAATGTTTCTAAATACATTGAGTAATCGTGCCGTATACTTTTTCCAAGTGAAATACGTCAGATCCCTTACTTAGCTCAATGACAGTGCGGAACAGTTTCTGTAGAAAACAATGGAAAAAAAAAACAACTTTAGAAGAGCACGAGATCCTTTGAATACCCTCCTCATGCTTCCAGATGTTAAGCAATAAT
>NW_023307584.1:0-1292 GCF_011077185.1 Oxyura jamaicensis
CTCTACAACACCTTTCTCAGGAACAACGCAGCATTCAAGTGACCTGCTTCGCTCCAAATCTAAAGACTGATGTTACAACCCACCTCGCCTGTGGCACCTGATAAACAGAAGAGAAAGCAACCGCAGCGCTTGGAAACCATCACTGCACGTGCCGCTCCCTGCCGCTCTCCGGCCTTACCTCAAATCCTCAGCCACTTCTGTGGACAGCTAGCCATGGCACCTGCAAGGCAAGACAAAGACCTTTCACAGTCACCTCACGCTCCTTAGCCATTCCACTCCAACCAAGCTCGTGACCAGCCCCCTTCTTACGCAGCTCTTCAGAGTGCAGTTTGTGCCTCTGGGCATGTGTGAGACACCTGTGAAAGAAAAAGAAAAGCATAGCCCGAGGCAGAATGCAAAGCCACAGCACAGCTACGACAGTTACTCCTATCTGCTGCCTTACCTCTGTCCGCTCACCTGCCCCTGAGGCAGATGCTTCCATCTGCCCTCTTAAGCCAGCTACAACACCTCGAAAAGGCAAAGCAGGGACACTTAGAATGACACTGAGAACGGCAAGGCAAAAGGAACTGCTGCATCACTCACCTTGCCAGAAGCAGCTCTGGCTGTGCCGTCCTAGGTTGCAGGCTGCCTTTCAGCTTCAACACATGAAAACATAGTCAGAGGATAACCATTCAGCTGCCAGCATTAGCACCCATCCCTTAAAAAACAAGGGACCCCATTTTTTATTTGTATCGTTTTGGAACAGCAGATATCTTCCCTCAGCACCTCACAAGTAGACCAAGCCAGTCACTGAGCTGCCAAATGAAGGCTCGACAGTTCCAGAAGGCGTTCTTTCCTTGGACCGGTTCCTCCTAAGGTTTATCTAAGTCAGGAGAAAAAACAAACAAACAAACAAACAGAACACTCCACATCTGCGAGCTTACCCCTCCTCTAGCACCATTCAAGCACTATGCGAACAGCTGCTCGCAAGCAACTCAAGCCTCCCCCTTTGCATCTGCCAAACACTATGGAGATGACTCTGTGCCAGCTGCCCTTCAGTACGTGCCCAGAGGCAGACCGGATGTCTTTGCCAAAACAGTCCGGACAATGTATTACTACACCAGTGGACCCCCACATTAGCTACCCTCACTAAATGCCAAGCAGGACAGCTCCAGGCCAAATAAACACACAGGCACACTACAGACATTACAAACAGAAAACAGCACACAAACACGCCCCCCCTCCCCCCAAATTAAAAAAAATAAGAAAGACTCCCAGAGGGAGGCCCTGCAGCAACAGCAAGTCAGAACAGG
>NW_023307585.1:0-1029 GCF_011077185.1 Oxyura jamaicensis
TGCAGGAGGATCTGGATAAGCTGGACCGATGGGCTGAGGCCAATGGTATGAAGTTCAACAAGGCCAAGTGCCGGGTCCTGCACCTGGGGCACAACAACCCCAAGCAGAGCTACAGGCTGGGAGATGAGTGGTTAGAAAGCTGCCTGGCAGAGAAGGACCTGAGAGTATTGCTTGATAGTCGGCTGAATATGAGTCAGCAGTGTGCTCAGGTGGCCAAGAAGGCCAGCAGCATCCTGGCTTGCATAAGAATCAGTGTGGCCAGCAGGTCCAGGGAAGTGATTGTTCCCCTGTACTCGGCTCTGGTGAGGCCGCACCCTGAGTACTGTGTTCAGTTTTGGGCCCCTCACTACAAGAAGGACATCGAGGTGCTTGAGCGAGTCCAGAGAAGGGCTACGAAGCTGGTGAAGGGTCTGGAGAACAAGTCTTACGAGGAGCGGCTGAGGGAGCTGGGATTGGTTAGCCTGGAGAAGAGGAGGCTCAGGGGCGACCTTATTGCACTCTACAGGTACCTGAAAGGAGGCTGTAGCGTGGTGGGGGTTAGTCTATTCTCCCACGTGCCTGATGACAGGACGAGGGGGAATGGGCTAAAGTTGCACCAGGGGAGGTTTAGGTTGGATCTTAGGAAGAACTTCTTTACTGAACGGGTTGTTAGTCACTGGAATAGGCTGCCCAGGGAAGTGGTTGAGTCACCATCCCTGGAGGTCTTTAAATGACGTTTAGATGTAGAGCTTAGGGATATGGTTTAGTGGAAGATTTGTTAGCGTTAGGTCAGAGGTTGGACTCGGTGATCTTGGAGGTCTCTTCCAATCTAGACGATTCTGTGATTCTGTGATTCTGTGATTCTGATTATATTAATCTCTCTATGCTGAGTTTGTTTTGCCTGTGATGACAATTGTTGAGCGATCTCCCTGTCCTCACCTCAACCCTTGAGCCCTTTTCATCATATTTTCTCCCCCTTCCCTTTTGAAGAGGGGGAGTGAGGGAGTGGTTGGGATGGAGTCTGGCTGCCCAGCTGGGTAAAACCACCCC
>NW_023307586.1:0-3799 GCF_011077185.1 Oxyura jamaicensis
AAGGTAAAGGACCTGCACGAGAGATCCAGTTTTTAGGAATAAAATGGCAAGATGGACGTCGTCAAATCCAGGATCTCTCCAAAAAAGTTGGCTCCACTGACATACTCAAACATCCCTCCTCGTGGTATCTTGTAACCAGTTTCCCCTGGTTTTCTCTTTTTTTTTTTTTCTATTTTCTTTCTTATTTTTTTCTTTTTGTCTCTTTTTCCTTCTTTTTTTCTTCTTTTTTTTCATTTTTTCTATTGTTTTCCTTTTTTTTTCCTTTTTCTTTTTTTTTCTTTTTTTGTTTCCTTCTTTTTTTTCTTTTCCTTTTTTCTTTCTTTTTCTTTCTTTTTTCTTTTTTCTTTTTTTTGTTTCTTCTCTTTTTTTCTTTTTTCTATTTTTTTTCTCTTTTTTGTCTTTTTTTTTCTTTTTTTTTTTTTTGTAGAAACCATAAGGAGTTATCACAGATATGGGGTAGGAGGTTTGAAGCCTTGGCTGGACTGCTGTCGGCAACGCCAGTACACAGACTGGTGGGCTAAGGGGGCGGGGGTAGCAACTGCGGCAGAGCCGCTCGGTTCGGCGGACGCAGCGGAGTGAAGCAGAGAGGGAGGCTTGGGGCCGACCCGGGGGTAACAAGGTGGTGGCAGGGGGGCAGCAGCAGCGGCGGAGCCGAGGGCGGAGGTCGGCACGCCTCTCCTCCCTCTCCTGTGGGTGGTGCAGGACATCCCCCCTGGGTGTCCTGGGGTGTTACTTCCGCAAGCGGCTCAGTTACTGCTTTGACCTGGCCCCGCCAACTTCCTTCTTTTCCGCGCCCGATGGTGGGTCTGGTGGGACTTCTGCATGATTTAGAGGGGCATCCCCAGAGTTCTCGCCCGCAATGCGTGTTAAAAGTCAGTAACAGTTCTGCAAGGGCTGCCGCTCCTAGTGTTGACATCTGGGCCGCGGCGCAACCTCCTTCTCCGCCTCCATAGCCTTTAGTGTCTCTAATACCTTTCGTCACAACTCACAGACAGTTTTCACCTCCCTTTCATCTTTTGAATCCTGTTATAGTCCTTTCCCACATGGTATTCCCGAACTCCCGCCATTCTGTAACAGGGAACAGCAAGGCAGTCTCTCTAAAATGTCCCCATCGCTGTCCCAACTTGATCAATTTGATCAGTTTCTTTCCCGTTGTCTCGCTACCTCTCTTAGAGAGTATTCCAGCGAGCAACAATGCAGCAGCCTCCAGTTCCGTGGCTGTGCTTCCCCTGAGAGGTAGGGAGCAACCCTGACCCGTGTCTGCCAAGCGGCACCCTCTCAGCCATTTATTTTCCCAATCCCCTCCTCCTCTAGCTGCTTACCGCAGTCTTGGAGACTTAGTCGCGCTGGACTGTCCGGTGTGTAACCATCCTCTGCTACCAGATGTTGGAAAGGGAAACGGACCGGAGTAACGATGCAACCTCGATGCGAGTATAATCGTCCTCCTTTATTGCAGGTTCTCACAGAGTATATATAGGCAGCTAACTACAGCACGCGCCGATAACAACTTATAATTGGTCTAGCTTCTCCATGCACTTGTCTCTAGCTTGTTTCCTCATTATCTCTAATACAAGGACGTGGGAAGCAGGGCAAAGCCACCTGCGAATTCCTTTCCCACAGGCAAAAACCAAGCCATGAAACAAATTGTCAATGTCACACTCGCTCCTTATTGCAATGCATCTCTTTGGTGTAATTATACAAAACCATAATAGCATCGTCCCATGTGCCAGGAGCAGCTCTGCTCGGCTGTGGGATCGACTGTGGAACGGACGCCCCTAGGTGCACCCCGAGCATTTTCCTCGGAGGGGTCTCCCCTCTCAGCCGCTCACCACGGGAGTAGACAAGGACCTCCTGAAGCCGCGGACAAATTATTTTAAGTGATATTTTCTTGTGGTATGAATGAAAAGTGAAAGAGGCCTCTTTGCATGAGTGTGTGATTGTGCTGTGCGAGTGAGAAGTAGCATCGCGGCGAAGCACCATCCCTAGTGCTTAGTGTTTTGTTGACTGATGTAGATTCTAGTAGGCATGCTATTTTACAATCATAATTCTGCATGCGACTTTCACCCTGTTGCTAGCTGTACTGTGCTTGTTTAAATGCTTGCAAAGAATGCTTTTGCGCTCAATGCAATCAGCTTGGCTGTTAGAAATAGAAAGAGGGGGAATTGTGGGAAATCAGTCAGAAAGTATGTGGAGTATGTTAGACACAGAAATGAAGTAAGAAAAGGAAAATGCATAATGTGGCAAAAGTCACGTAGCCTGAAGATAAAGGAGGTATAATTGGGAGACTAGAAGGTTAAAAACAACAGGTGCAGTTTGGCCTGTTGCTCATCAGTACACGAAAAGGAGATAGGGCTGCTGTGCGATCGCCTTGTGAACAATAATAACGGCTAACGAGAAAACTTTGCCAAGTTGTGTGATAAAAGCATGTAGATACCCTAAGCCTATATAAGTAGATGGGTTAGACAATAAAGTGCTTCAGCTACACACCAGCCTGGAGTCGTGTCGTTCGTTCCCTTCACTGTGCTTGTAATCTATATTCTAGACGTTGCACAGACAACCTTCCTTCCCTATCTTGTTAAGGAAATCAATGAAATAAACATTGGAATAGAAGTAAAATGCACTTCTCATTTAAAGGCTTCATAATTAGTTTGAGCTGTAGATGTGTAGAGTTTACAATATAAGACTAGAAAAGTGAAACTATAGTCCTGAACAGTACTACAGATTAGGAAAAGAAATAATGTCAGCTTTTTTTTTTTTTTTTCCTTCTCACGGAGGGTATTCCCCAGGTCTCACAAGGCCTGTATAGTGTGCCAGGACAGGTAACTGTGCAGTCCTATCCACTCTGCAAACATCTGTAACAGCTTTAAGAAAGCTTCCCAAGTCTGTTTTTTTTTTTCCCTCTAGCCAGCAACTGGGAACTTGTTTTTCAGCGAAGGGGACAGATTACCTGTGTGCCAGGGAATGCAGGCCTTCAAAATTGAAATTGCTTTTTAGCAGAAGTGAATGGAATTGGAGCATTACTGCACTGATATGCTTACAGAAACTCACAGAAAATCTGGTTAGCAATCAAATAGGCTTCTAGTTGCTCTGGTCATCATGAAAAGCATTTCCGACCAGCATGCTGCTGCACAACAGATTAATTTTAGTGTAGCTACTGATTTTTCCCACTGGAGATAAGGTTATAAAAAATCTGCAGAAAATCACAACAGCTGCATTAACGAAGGTTCAAAACTATTTTCTTGTGTGCACACAAATAATTATGTTTGCTATAGCATAATGTTGTGGTTTAACCCGGCTGGCAGCTAAACACACAGCCGTTCGCTCACCCTCCCCCCTCCCTCTCTGGGATGGGGGAGAGAAACGGGAAAGTGAAGCCTGTGAGTCGAGATAAAGACAGTTTATTAAGATAGAAAATAATAATAATAATATGTACAAACAAGTGATGCACAATGCAATTGCTCACCACCCGCTGACCGATGCCCAGCCCAACCCCGAGCAGCCGGCCCCCCACCCCGGCTAGCCACCCCTATATATTGTTCAGCATGACGTCAGATGGTATGGAATACCCCTTTGGCCAGTTTGGGTCAGCTGTCCTGGGACTGTCCCCTCCCAGCTTTTGCTGCACCCCCAGCCTGCCCGCTGGCAGGACAGAGCGAGAAGCTGAAAAATCCTTGGCTTAGTGGAAGCATTGCTCTGCAGCAATTAAAACATCAGCATGTTATCAGCACTCTTCTCATCCTAATCCAAAACACAGCACCCTACCAGCTACTAGGAGGAAAAATAACTGTCCTAACTGAAA
>NW_023307587.1:0-2268 GCF_011077185.1 Oxyura jamaicensis
CATTGCTGAGTGATCTTCCTGTCCTTATCATAACCCTTGAGCTTTTTACATTGTATTTTCACCCCCTTTCCCTTTGAGGAGGGAGATTGAGAGACCAGTTGTGGTGGAGTTCAGCTTCCCAGCTGAGTATAACCACCACATATAGGGGGAAAGTAATAATATTAATAATAATAATAATAAAAAAAAAAAATACATGTCAAAGGGCTGGAAGGTATGCCCAGTGAGGAGAGCCTGAGGACACTTGGCTTGTCTAGTCTGGAGAAAAGTAGGCTGAGAGGTGACCTCATTACTCTGGACAACTAGTTCCTGAGAAGGGGAATTGGTGTTGGAGGTGGCGATCTTTTCTCCCTGGTAAATCTCAGGATGTGTGGGAACAGCACAAGGCGTCACAAGGGAGATTCACACTGGACATTGGGAAACACTTCTTTACTGGGAGGTTGGTCAAACACTGGAACAGACTTCCTAGAGACCTGGTTGATGCCCCAGGCCTGTCAGTGTTCAGTCTTTACCTTTTGGTTAGCCCTCAAGTGGTCAGGCAGTTGAACTATTGGACTATTGAACTATTGAACTATTCTATTCTATTCTATTCTATTCTATTCTATTCTATTCTATTCTATTCTATTCTATTCTATTCTATTCTATTCTATTCTATTCTGTTCTGTTCTGTTCTGTTCTGTTCTGTTCTGTTCTGTTCTATTCTATTCTTTAAAACTGTGCTCTCCCTAGCCTGAGTATATGCAGCGCAGTTTTCCAGCTCCGAGAAAGGACTTGGGATTTGTCCTTGTTGGATATCATGGAGTTTTGATTGGCCTATCCCTCCTACGTGGTTCCTAATGCAAAAGGGAGTACTATCAGAGATGGTGTTGAAAACCTTCCTGGAATCCTGGAACATGAGACCCACTGCTCTCCTTTTACCCATAGATGTGGTTATTTCATCCTAAGAAGTAATGAAATTGATCAGGTATGATCCACCCTGGGTACATTCACTCACCTTCTCATTCAAACCCTCAGAAATAGGATCCAAGAGGATACGCTCTGGAACATGCTCCTCAGCCTAAGAAAGTTGCCTAAGAACCTTTGCTCTCCTTATGGTACATGACTCAGTTTTGTCTGCTGCTCAGAAAAATACTAATGGGCAGTAAAAAGATTCAGTCATCCTAAATGCAGGCATCTGCTCTCATTTCCATTTCCCCATGAAAATCTCCCTACACTTAAAAATGATGTCCCTAGATGTTTTCTGACTCTGAGAATTAATTCATCAGAATGTGAAGAAAGCTAGATAGGTCCTTGACCAGCTCTGGCACCTCCAAGATCACCAGGGGTCTTCATCTGAACAGCTCTCTCCTGGTCTCTGTCTCCATTACATGTTCTGAGAGCTAAGACCAGCAGCTGACATGCAGATGCCTGGTTTGTGCCTACCTGAAATAAGGCAAGAGGAATCCCACATCCTGTGGGCTTGTATGAGGCATAGGATGGTGCTGAGCCCCCTTGTAGCCTCTGGATGGGTAGGAAGCCTTGGTTGACTCAGCTGAAACCCTTCCCTCAGCAGAGGGAAAGGTGATCCCCCCTGCACTTGCCTGGGGTGTTCTGCCTAAATTCAAGACATGGAAAAGTGATTCCTGAACTTCAGTTGTTTTCTGTTACAAGGAACAACACTGCTGGAAATGGAAAGAAGGAAAATCAGTGACTGCTTCAGCCTGTTTCAAAGTCCATTCCTCTGGAGGCCCAGGGACTTGTCAAGAGCTCCCTGTGCTGCTGAGCTGGGTCGGGCTCCTGGGCCCAAGGGGAGCTCCTGGCAAGCGGGCAGCACTGCAGAGAGACAGCTCTGCCCAGGAGCAGCTCCTCTGCACAGCGCAGCAGGGCTGGGGGCACTGCCTGCAGGGGACAAGGGCGGCTGAGAGAAGGGAGGGAGATGTTAAAGGCAGTGTGGAGGGGGGATGCTGAGAGCTCAGTGTGGGAGAAACCTTCACAGCCCTGAACAGGGTAAGTCTCTGGCTGCAGGGCAAGGCAGCTGTTGTTCCTGGTGCCATCTCCAGAATTCACAGCAAATCCCACAGCCTCTACGAGCTTTCAGGAGGACTCTCAGAGTTACTTTGAACAAGAGGAGAATGACAAGCTCCAGAGCAGGGATTACCTGCCAAAACTGTCAGAGGGACAGGACATGAGGGTTCGTCCTCATGAGGCCGGCTGCAGGCTGTGCAGCTGGGGTGCAGGCAGCGTGCCCAGGGGCTGTGTGCTGGGGCAGGGCCTCCGTTGCCTGCCAGGCTC
>NW_023307588.1:0-3057 GCF_011077185.1 Oxyura jamaicensis
AAGATTCTGATGAGGATTAGAGGGGCCCTGCCTCCAGCCAGGGGGAGAAAAGGGACAATCAATTTTATTGGACTGCATGGATTCGATGGCCTGGCACATCAGGCGCACAGAAGTATAAGGCTTTAGTAGACACCGGTGCACAATGTACTCTGATGCCATCAAGCTATACAGGGCCAGAGCCCATCAGTATTTATGGAGTGACGGGGGGATCCCAGCAATTAACTGTATTGGAGGCTGAAGTGAGTCTAACTGGGAATGAGTGGCAAAAGCACCGTATTGTGACTGGCCCGGATGCTCCGTGCATCCTTGGCATAGATTATCTTAGAAGAGGATAGGACCCACACATGGTTTAACCTGGCCGACAGCTAAACAGCACACAGGTGTTTGCTCACCCTCCTCCCTCCCTTTCTGGGACGGGGGAGAGAAACAGGAAAGTGAAGCTTGGGAGTTGAGATAAAGACAGTTTATTAAGACAGGAAAATAATAATAATAATAGTACTACTAATAATAATGTGTATGAAACAAGGGATGCACAATGCAATTGCTCACCAGCCGCTGACCGATGCCCAGCCTATCCCTGAGCAGCTGCCCCCCCCCACCCCAGCTAGCCACCCCTATATATTGTTTATCGTGATGTCAGATGATATGGAATACGCCTTTGGCCAGTTTGGGTCAGCTGCCCTGGGTCTGTCCCCTCCCAGCTCTTGCTGCACCCCCAGCCTGCCCACTGGCAGGACAGAGCGAGAAGCTGAAAAGTCCTTGGTTTGGTGTAAGTACTGCTCTGCAGCAATTAAAACATCAGCATGTTATCAGCACTCTTCTCATCCTAATCCAAAACATAGCACCCTACCAGCTACTAGGAGGAAAATTAACTCTGTCCTAACTGAAACCAGGACCTATGTCCACCCCTTATTCCATACCATTTATGTCATGCTCAGGTTATACACAGACATAAATATTGTGACCAGGATTAGAGAGGCACTGCCTACAGCCAGGAGCAGGAACGGGACAATCGGGTTTATTGGACTGTGTAGATTCGATGGCCTGGCACGTCAGACACAGAGAAGTGTAAGGCTTTAGTAGACACCGGTGCACAGTGTACTGGAATGCCATCAATCTATAAAGGGACAGAACCCATCTGTATTTCTGGAGTGACAGGGGGATCCCAGCAGTTAACTGTATTGGAGGCTGAAGTGAGTCTAACTGGGAATGAGTGGCAAAAGCACCGTATTGTGACTGGCCCGGATGCTCCATGCACTTCTGGTATAGACTATTTCAGGAGAGGGTCTTTCAAGGACCCAAAAGGGTTCCGGTGGGCTTTTGGCATAGCTGCCATAAAGACAGGGGACACTAAACAGTGGTCTACCTTGCCCAGTCTCTCAGAGGACAGTTCTGTTGAGGGGTTGCTGAGGGTCGAAGAACAGCAGGTACCAAATCCTCCACAACTGTGCACCGGAGGCAATATTGCACCAACTGAGACTTCCTGATTCCCATTCATAAGCCAATTCATCAACAGGAGAGCCAAGGAGTGATCAGCAAGACTCATTCACCATTTAACAGTCCCAAATGGCCAGTGCGAAAGCCTACAGGCGAGTGGACACTAACAGTGGATTATTGGGGCCTGAACTTATTGGGTGGGATTATTGGGTGGGTCACACCACCATTGAGTGCTCCAGTGCCGGACATGCTAGAACTCCAGTACAAACCAGAATCAAAGTCAGCCAAGTGGTATGCCGCAGTTGATATTGCTAATGCATTTTTCCCCATTCCTTTAGCAGGAGAGTGCAGGCCACAGTTTGCTTCCCTTGGAGGGGGGTCCAATACACCTGGAAGCGGCTGCCCCAGGGGTGGAAACACTGCCCTACCATTTGCCATGGACGGATCCAGTCTGCGCTGGAACGGGGGAAGCTCCTGAACACCTGCAGTACATCGATGACATCATTGTGTGGGGTGACACAGCAGAGGAAGTTTTCGAGAAAGGGAAGAAAATAGTCCAAATCCTTCTGAAGGCCGGTTTTTGCCATAAAACAAAATTAAGTCATAGGACCTTCACAATGTAATAAATAACTGAGACCCAAATAGGATTCTAATTAAAGTTTGTAATTTATTAAGCAAATAGAGGCAAGCAAACAGTGCTGGGTGTGCTGGGAGTCTCTTCTCCACCGAGACGCACACCTGTTACATCAGGTGGCTGATTTTTATGCTCCTAGACTAATACATATTCATCACTATTCCTAGAAAAGGCAGGGTTATTATAATTAGTTCCCGGAATCCAAACCCTCTCCGGACGCATGCGTATCAGTCTCTGGTGGTCTTTCTGGGGGTCTCTTGTGCTGAAGGCTCGTAGTCTTCCTCCAACTCCCCCTTTCTCCTTGTTTGGTGGATCTCTTTGCTGGTTATCAGAGGCTTAGGCAGCATCCCATGCAAAAGTCTGCAGTTTCATAAAAAAACTCCTTGGTCCTCTTATCTACCCAGACTAGAGTCTCAATGTTCGCCCTTCAAACCCTCTATTTATACAAATTGCTGGACCCTTCCTTTGCATGATACAAGAACTATGTAAACTAATCACTCTGTTTTTCTTAAATAGGAGCTTATATTTCATCATGCGGCCCTAGCATTGTTCCATACTGACACTAATCAAATGAACACATTTCACAATCCCCCATTTCCTTTTTTCATGGTATTGATTTTTCTTTTTTTTTTTTTTCCAATTGAGTCAATACTTGCCAAATTGGTACCAATTTTGGATCCTCTTTTGTTTTTATTATCTACAGGCAATGGTTTTTCCCTTACCCTGGTTCTGGGTCAACAGGTACCACAGATATTTGCATTCCTTGTATAACCGAGTGTATTAGTCTGGTAAAACAGGGTATTAAACATGGAATTATTAACAACCCTCCACATATTCCCAATACAACTATCCCGATTCTAGTAAGCCAACCACCACCCATAAAGTCCCTCCATAATTCTCTTAAATTGATTTCATTCCAAGTTTGAACTGGGACATGTGCAATTTTCTTCATTTCTTTTTACAAGTTCATTCACAGCTTTTCCTTC
>NW_023307589.1:0-2233 GCF_011077185.1 Oxyura jamaicensis
GCCCCCCCACCCAAGGGGGGGGGGGCCCCCCCCCCCCTTTGCCAGCACCGCGCCGTGCCGGGAGGGTTTGGCGGCGGTGCCGCGGGTGCCGCTGTCGCAGCGGGTCGCGGGCGGGCGCTGACACCGTGACGGAGCTGGCGGCGAGGTGGGGGCCGCGGGGTGGGGAGGGGGGCACGGAGGAGGGGGGGCTGCACCGCACCCCACCTCCCCCCCCCGGCCCCCACCCCTCCGGTGGGTCGCATCCTGCGGGTGCAGGGCTCGGGGCTGCGGTGCGCCGGGGAGCGGTGCCAGGGGGCTGAGCTGTGCCAGGGAGCCGCGGCGTGCCAGGGAGCGGTGCTGGGTCCCGGTGCTGTGCCAGGGAGCAGTGCTGGGTCCCGGTGCTGTGCCAGGGAGCGGTGCTGGGTCCCGGTGCTGTGCCAGGGAGCGGTGCTGGCTCGCCGCGCTGTGCCGCGGTGCCGGGCGAGCCGTGCCGGGCCAGGCCACGGGGCTGTGGCTGAACGGCCCAAATGCGCCGGTGCACCGGGTTGGAGAGCCACGGCGGCAGAGAGCCGCGTGGTGCTGGACCCCTGTCCCGGACCCCTGCCCCGGACCCCGGTGCCGGACCCCTGTCCCAGACCCCTGTCCCAGACCCCTGTCCCAGACCCCTGCCCCAGACCCCTGTCCCCGACCCCTGTCCCAGACCCTGTCCCAGACCCCTGTCCCCGACCCCTGTCCCGGACCCCTGTCCCGGACCCTGTCCCGGACCCTTGTCCCAGACCCCTGTCCCAGACCCCTGTCCCGAACCCTTGTCCCAGACCCCTGTCCCCGACCCCTGTCCCGGACCCCGGTGCCGGACCCTTGTCCCCTCTCGCCGCGCGGTGCCGGGGAGCTCCCACGCGGTGCCAGCACGTGGCTGCCGCAGTTCTGGTGCTGGCGGCGTTGCCGAGCCGCGCTCGGGGCGCAGCACGGACACCCCCCCCCCCCCCCACCCCCCCGGCGCCCCCCTCCCGCGGCTGGAGCCCCCCCCCCCCCTCCCTGTCTTGTCTCCGGGTGCCCCCCCCCTCGCCCCGTGGCTCGCCCCGGTCCCGCTGCGGCCGCGGCGCTTTGATCGCGGCTCCCTCCGGGGCCGCCGGGTCGGGCCTTTGATGGGGACATCAAGGAGCCGCCGCGCGCTGCCGGGCTCCCGCGGCCCCCCCGCCGCCGCCCCCCCCCCCTCCTCCCTTTCCCGCCGCCGTTTGGGCCCCCCCCCCCAGGAGCCGCCCGCGTCCCACTTTCCTCCGTGCTGGGGAATCTGGGCCAGGAGGGGAGCGGCGGCCGCCCCCGCTTGGCAGCACCCAGCCTTGGGGGGGGGCTGGGGACAGCAGGGCCCCCCCACCCCGGGCAGTGACCCCCGCCCCGGGGGGGGGGTCCTGACGCGTGCCCCCGTCCGCAGGACGACACGGAGCCCTACTTCATCGGCATCTTCTGCTTCGAGGCGGGGATCAAGATCATCGCGCTGGGCTTCGCCTTCCACAAAGGCTCCTACCTGCGCAACGGCTGGAACGTGATGGACTTCGTGGTCGTCCTCACCGGGTGAGCCCCCCGCCCCAATCCCGGCCCCCCCGGGCCCCCGCGGGCCCCCCCCCCCCCGGACCCTCCCGGATCCCCCCCCCCGGACCCCCAGAGCCGGGTGCCGTGGTCAGGGCTTGGCGCAGGATCGGGCCACGTGCACCGCGCCGCCGCCGGAGCCACGCGTGCGCACAGCGAGCTTTGCACGCTCACACCCGTGCGTGCACGCGCACCCAGCACCCTCGTGCACGGCGCTGAGCCCCCCCCCCCCCGGTAATTGCCCCCTCGGAGCTGTCACAACCCTTCCCGGTGCCACCGCCGCCCTCCCAGCACCCGGTGCCACGGCACGGCCCCGGCTCCCGGCCCCGGGGGCACCCCGAAGCCCCTGGGGCTGCTGCCGGCCGGGGGGGGTCACGGTGGGGAAACTGAGGCAGGGAGCGCTGGGGGGGAGGGGACGGCACCCCCTGCACCCCCTGCTCCCTCTGCATCCCCCCCTGCACCCCCTGCACCCCCTGCACCCCCTGCTCCCTCTGCATCCCCCCCTGCACCCCCTGTGCCCCCTGCACCCCCCCTGCCCCCCCTGCACCCTCTGCATCCCCCCCTGCACCTCCTGCGCCCCCTGCATCCCCCCTGCACCTTGCACCCCCTGTACCCCCTGCACCCCCTTCCCCCCCTGCATCCCCCCCTGCGCCCCCTGCAATCCCCC
>NW_023307590.1:0-3837 GCF_011077185.1 Oxyura jamaicensis
TCTTTTTCTTTTTCTGTTTCTGTTTCTGTTTCTGTTTCTGTTTCTTTTTCTTTTTCTCTTTCTCTTTCTCTTTCTTTCTTTTTTTTTTCTTTTTCATTTTTTTCTTTTTCTTTTTCATTTTTTTCTTTTTCTTTTTCTTTTTCTTTTTCTTTTTCTTTTTCTTTTTCTTTTTCTTTTTCTTTTTCTTTTTCTTTTTCTTTTTCTTTTTTTTCTTTTTCTTTTTCTTTTTCTTTTTCCTTTTTCCTTTTCTTTTTCTTTTTCTCTTTTTTTTTCTTTTTCTTTTTCTCTTTTCCTTTTTCTTTTCCTTGATTCTTATTAATTTCAAGAATCTAGAAAAGGCAAAACAGAATTCATAAAAAACAGAATTCATACATGTCAAACAAACAAACAAAAAAAAAGTAGACAAACTATCCCTATCCCTGCCCTGAGATGAGAAGGGGAGCAAAGAATGAACCTGTTTAATTTCAGGCAGTCCACTCCATTGAGCTAGAATTTCTTTTCTTTGTGTCACCAGAAATAGTCAAAGGAACAGTGTTAAGAATCAAATATAGCTGTGAAACAGAGATGGTAAATTAGAAAGGTAAGGCAGAAAGCATAATAAAAGAAGATATTAGCATATTTCTTCTTTTTAAAGTGCACATGAAAGTATTTATGATGAATAATGGGAAGGCATTTCTGCTTAACTGTACTTGAAAAAAAGGCCATTTTTCTGATGAGTGATGCTTATATATAGCTTTGAACTTGAAGTGACTGATTATTTTTGTGGCATGCACACGAAGGATGGAAGAGAAGATATTGTATTTCTTTTACACTAGAACCACCAGTCAAATGAAGGATTTGACCTACGCTGTAGTAGCATATTAAAAAGACGGGGCAAGACTTTACATCTGACTTTCAAAGTAAATGCTTTCAAAATAAACATTAACTATTTTTTCCTCTAAATTACTACCTAAATAAAATGATAATATTAAATCATTGAAGTGTGAAGTAGTGAAATGAACAACACTAGCACAACACTAGCACTAGGATTTCCATCAGTATTTCTACATCAGTTGACAAAAACCATCAACTGTAAACTAAAAATCATCCTTCTCTTCTTGATAGTGTTCTTTTAATAGGAATATATATACGTATATATATATATGTATATATGTTATTATTATATAATATATGTATATATGTGCATTTAATGTTATTATTGTTGTTATTATTAATAATAATAAGAAGAAGAATTTAAGAATTTAAGACCATTCCAGCCACCAAAATTTATGGTATTCAATCTTTCTTAAAAACAGTCTGCAACTACCTGAATTCTGCCCCATTAAAGAGACAGATTTTAATAGATTTTTCTAACAAGTTAAGATACAAGCCTGGAAATATCTTGTCACAGAAATCAATCATAAATCAGTCTTCTACAACTGCTAGATATGACATAATCACAACATAAAAATCAACATAGAATTAATTCACAAAACCAGTGCAATGAACTTCTATATGTAGTGCTGCATTTGTCAGTGTAGCTTCTCAAACTACTAGTCAGTCTGTAGGGAAAGTAGTGAAATGTGGAATGCCTATCCATGGTTTTGTGTGTGTCTGTTACACCTTTATAAAGTGCATTTGTGCTTCTACTTTTTGCGTACTATAGGTTTGATCTTTTAAATTTTAAACAAAACAAAACCCTGCTAAAGGTGACTATAAGTCTTTGGTAAATCACTTTCATATGTTCTCTAAACTGTAGCTCTCTACAGTCTCTAACTGTAGATTCTTAAACTGTTAAGAAGGTAAATTTACATAATTTAGATGAAGAATCTAAATATCTTATCCATTTAAAATAACCATGCAACTCAGTAACAAACTAAGGCTATTCCCATTATATAACCAAATGCTAGTAACTGTCAGATAATAAGAGCTCAAATTATATACATTTTTACATATAGAACTACCCACCTTATTTCGATTGAGGTATTCTAGATTTATAGTACACTGTGTAACTGTAGTTAACTTCCCATCTCTCTTCTGTAGTTTCAAATTACTGTTCAGGCGAACACTCCTGTGGTAAAATATTTTTCAGTTAAGTAAGCTGAGACTGCATCTGGGCACACTGCTACTGCACAAGATAACTTTCTTCAGCAAAATATTTGCAAGCTAGTTTCAGCAATAGAGTTACAGAGACAGCAGCCTGTCTGCAATGCAAGTGGTGTAACCAGTACTGACTAGGCCACAGGAGAACGTATGTCTCCAACTGTTCTTATTAACTAACAGAGCCAAGGCAGAACAACCACCTTTGGAGTTGTAATTTATTTTGAATGCATTGCATTACAGGTGCATCCCCTGCTCCAGAAACTGGATAGTTGCTGTTTCTTTCTCTAGTTTCCTATTTATACACTGAAAACAAAACTGCACAACTTATTTTTTCCAAGAGCTAAATAAATTTGTGCCTACAGACTTCTGAAAAATGAATGATGTACTCAAAAAATAAGTATTATTTGCAAGGTAAGAAAGTCAGGTGGTTCAGAAGCTGAATTAAGATAAATATTCCTACAGTTTAAATGTTTATTCTTATTTTCTTATGCTTTTGATTAGACAGAAGATCTTCCCATTGGAGCCCATCATTATCATGGGGATGATGTGCAAGTGCAAATGATCTAATCATATACAAACTTCTCAAGTTGCAGGCGCAAATAAATAAATCTTAGCAGAATAATAAAATAAATAATAAGAAAAAAGAATAAAATAAAATAAATAAAATAAAATAAAATAAATAAAATGAAATAAAATAATAAAATAAAATAATCTATCCATTCTTTACTGGGGAATGATTTTAGGGGAGAGCTATTTTTTTTTTTTTGCTGCAGTTCTTGACAAGTTAGAATGCTTACACAGTGCTAGTGAAACCATTTCTCAGGGAACCTGAGTGACTAACATGTCATTTGGTTTAAGTCTCATGTATTTTCTGCCAGTGAAATGTAATTAGAATGTTGACAAACTGAGTACAAGCAGCTGTACTTCATGACTGTCCAACCATTCTTCATCTAACATTTTCAAGCATATGCTGAATTCATCAACAGTTTAAAAATAGTGTTTTCTTACTCTTTTCTTACAGATTTCTTCCAGATGTTATGCAATGCAAAGGTAAAGGTCAGAGACACACAAAATGATAGGATATTTATACAGAAATGTTCGAGCTTATATGAAAGCATGTAGATTAAGTGTGGAGTTAACTCTACCCCATAAAAGTGGAGTTGCAATGTGGAAAGTAGTTGAATGATTATTCACCAGCTCTACAACATAGGAAACAGAGGACACCCAGAGGAATTTTTGTGCAGACCGATGATGCTGATTTTGTGTTTGTTGCTGAAACCCAATGCACAACAATGGGGTTGGAGAACCCACTGTCAAAGAGTGGTATGGAGTCCAAAAGTACTGACATGTTCAATAGATGTATAGAGCATAACTGTGTTAGTGCTTAGTGAACACAATAATATGGATGGGAAAACGTTCAAAAAAAAAATAAATCATAAATCAGATATCTAGACACTGTCAGAATATCACAGGAAAAGCTTTACTCCGTATGTGTTCTTTTCTGAGAAGAACAGACCTACCTTGACAAGATTTGGTCCATCTTGGTTCACATGTCATTACTGGCTGGCAACATTTAATGCACACACATTTGTCTTGTAACTCTTTAGGTAACACATCTACCTTTCACAATGTTTTTCCATAAGATAAATCAGCGAAGTCAGTTTTATTACACTACTGCTAAGAATAAGCACAATGGCTGGCCAAGTTTGGGAAGGGGGAGGAAGGGAGGGGAGGGGAGAAGAAAAAGGAGAGGGA
>NW_023307591.1:0-2207 GCF_011077185.1 Oxyura jamaicensis
ATTGGACACGACCCTCTCTGTCAATTAATTGAGAGCTAATTTATAACAAATTTGGTGCCGTGACTCGGATGAAGGCAATTTGATTGAAGAAGCTCTCCGGAGCGGGCGCTCCGCCGATTTCGGCGGCCTCTGTTGAGAGTGATTTTCACTCAAACCCTTCACCGACGAACCCTAAAATTAGCAACAAGCAAATAAAGCCGGCAACCCCAAGTAATCTTTGTGCACGAAGACCGAACGAAGACCCACGGGGTGGGTAAGTATAGGCCGGTGATCCGTTCGGTTGGGGTTGGGTATCCCGGAGCATAACGCCTGAGACGTCCAGAGACATCCCGTGTGAGACGTCCAGTGGGACGAAGCGAGGGCAGACCCCTCGGTAGCGCGGTTCCCACATCCTGCGAGGGACTGGGCCACGAAAAGGGGGAAGCGTTGTGTGTGAAGGTGCTCCGGAAGATGGGACAGAAGAAAAGTAAGCCTTCTGGTCCCATGGCTAAGGGAAACTCTAGTGTGAGTTTACCGGATAGTCCACTGGGACTAATGATTAAAATGATTAGTGATTCCCCTTCTAGACGGGGAAAGAGTAAAGTTTAACTGCTGCTGGCCGGGTTAAACCACAATAACAAGCTTTTGAATTAAAAACCTTTATATAAAAGTTCAACTACCCCTTGGTTAATCTTCAATTGTGTGATTTCAGAGACGTGAGACTTTTCGGGGAGATACAGAGCAGAAAATTTATTGCAAGTATTTTTGTAGAAGAATTGGAAATTTTCATGTGTGCAGCCCATGATAACCTTAACCCTGTATTATTGGGTTGGAGTCCTTCACTCTGAAAGTATTTCTAAACCTCCCAGATACTTTATGTATTTTGCTTGGACTTTAAAGGTCAAACTCTTCCATATTTTACAGAGGACTCATGAAAAGAATAGGGTTTGAAGCTAGCTCAGAGAGTATTAGGTTGTGATGGCAAATGAAGTTTTGCTTGTTTGAGTTTTCTGTACTGCTGGTTGCCAATTGCATAGAGGCAGTTGCAGCATTTAGAAATGAAATATTTGTGGGAGTGCTTTTCTTCACTACTTGACACATGAACCTTTGGGTAGTGCTTTAACTTTGGTGGTGACGCAGTGGAAACTCAATAACCAAAGTTATTAAGCAGGTATTCTTTATTACGGAGCCAGGTGTGTGGGGGATCGCTCCACCTAACACACACCAAGGGTTACTGGCAGTGTGCTTATATTAGTGGGTTACATATTCATTTCATTTCCATAAATCTCTTGCATATTCATCAGGTGTCTGAAGAATCGTTAACATAGGTTCCGTCCCTATTCGCATGCATACTGGAGTCCTTGGATGGTCATCACGTGTACTCTGGTGATCTCCCTCACTGCTAAACTTCTGACCTTTCCTTTCTTTGGCAGACTTCAACACTCAAACCAGTTCTTGCTGGTTCCCTTATCTATGCATAAGGTCTTTTACTCCCTTATCTTTGGGGTTGTTAACATACAATTGTGCTAGCTAAGACCTATGGAATCGACATCCTTTATCTTGTTCCCTGTCTCAGTGGGATAAGGATTTGAGTAATTGTTTTCAGAGTAATAAGTTGAAGTTAAAAATAGTCTTAAATAACTCCCTATTACTGTGTTAATGATGGTATAGGAGATATTAGAAAACAGTTGTCTTCAGCCTTCAGGAAAAATGTTCCTGTGTCAGTTCCATTTGATGACTTAATTGCCCAATGTTTTGCAGATGCATTTTTGTCTTGGTATAACTACTTTGAGCAGTATGTTCAAACAAGACAATGTTCATTGTTCAAGATATTCTAAACATGTTTACAGTTGCTAAGAATTTTGTTTCAGCCTTTTGGAACACTGCCAGAACACTGAGATGAAAAACAGCACAGATCATGCTGGCCACATAGTGCCTCTATTGCCTTGGCATTTCATTATTTCAGATACCACTGAGCTGTTACTGCTATAAAATATATGAAAATTTGAGGGGTCCTTTGCAAATGTGTAAAGATGGATTGCTGTAAGTGAGCTTCTTGGCTTGTCCTCTGATGAGGTGGGCTCCGTCCATTTGGTACTGGAATATGCTATTTTTTGTGAAATTAAATTTATCTCTTTACTGCGTATATTTTTTCCTGAATGGTCAGCAATCTTGCTATGCGTTATAAATTAGCTCTCAATTAATTGACAGAGAGGGTCGTGTCCAAT
>NW_023307592.1:0-3750 GCF_011077185.1 Oxyura jamaicensis
ACCTAAAACTCCCCTGGCGCAACTTTAGCCCATTCCCTCTCGTCCTGTCACCAGGCACGTGGGAGAACAGGCCAACCCCCACCTCTCTACAGCCTCCTTTAAGGTATCTGTAGAGAGCGATAAGGTCGCCCCTGAGCCTCCTCTTCTCCAGGCTGAATAAGCCCAGCTCCTTCAGCCGCTCCTCGTAGGACTTGTTCTCCAGGCCCCTCACCAGCTTCGTAGCCCTTCTCTGGACCCGCTCAAGCACCTCGATGTCCTTCTTGTAGCGAGGGGCCCAAAACTGAACACAGTACTCGAGGTGCGGCCTCACCAGAGCCGAGTACAGGGGGACGATCACCTCCCTAGCCCTGCTGGTCACACTATTTCTGATACAAGCCAGGATGCCGTTGGCCTTCTTGGCCACCTGAGCACACTGCTGGCTCATATTCAGCCGACTGTCCACTATCACTCCCAGGTCCTTCTCCGCCTGGCAGCTCTCCAACCACTCATCTCCCAGCCTGTAGCTCTGCTTGGGGTTATTACGCCCCACGTGCAGGACCCGGCACTTGGCCTTGTTAAACTTCATGCAGTTGACCTCAGCCCATCGGTGCAGCCTATCCAGATCCTCCTGCAGAGCCTTCCTACCCTCGAGCAGATCGACACATGCACCTAACTTGGTGTCATCTGCAAACTTACTGAGGGTGCACTCAATGCCCTCGTCCAGATCATTGATGAAGATGTTAAAGAGGACCGGCCCCAGCACCGAGCCCTGGGGGACGCCACTAGTGACCGGCCTCCAACTGGATTTGACTCCATTTACCACAACTCTCTGGGCCCGGCTATCCAGCCAGTTTCTAACCCAACGAAGCGCGCGCCAGTCCAAGCCAAGAGCAGGCAGTTTCTTGAGGAGAATGCTGTGGGAGACGGTGTCAAAAGCCTTGCTGAAGTCAAGGTAGACCACATCCACAGCCTTTCCCTCGTCCACCCAGCACGACACTTTGTCATAGAAGAAGATCAGGTTCGTCAAGCAGGACCTGCCTTCCATAAACCCATGCTGACTGGGCCTGATCGCCTGCTTGCCCTTCAAGTGTCGCATGATGACTCCCAAGAGGATCTGCTCCATGAGCTTCCCTGGTACTGAGGTCAAACTGACAGGCCTGTAGTTCCCCGGGTCAGCCCTCCGGCCCTTCTTGTAGATGGGCATCACATTCGCTAGCCGCCAGTCAGCTGGGACCTCCCCCGATAGCCTGGACTGCCGATAAATGATGGATAGTGGCTTGGCCAGCTCCTCTGCCAGTTCTCTCAGTACCCTTGGGTGGATCCCATCCGGCCCCATCAACTTGTGCACATCCAAGTGCCGTACCAGGTCACCAACCAGTTCTTCGTGGATGGTGAGGGCCACATCCTGCTCCCCATCCCCTTCCACCAGCTCAGGGTACTGGGAATCCAGAGAACAACCGGTATTGCCGCTAAAGACTGAGGCAAAGAAGGCATTGAGCACCTCCGCCTTTTTCTCATCTCTTGTAACTAAGTTTCCCCCTGCATCCAGTAAAGGATGGAGATTCTCCTTTGTCCTCCTTTTTGTGTTGATGTATTTATAAAAGCGTTTTTTGTTATCTTTAACGGCAGTAGCCAGATTGAGCTCCAGATGAGCTTTGGCCCTCCTAATTTTGTCCCTGCAGAGCCTCGCTACATCCTTATAGTCCTCCCTAGTGGCCTGCCCACTTTTCCAAAGATTATAAACCCTCTTTTTTCTCCTAAGCTCAAGCCACAGTTCTCTGTTCAGCCAGGCTGGTCTTCTTCCCCGCTGGCTCATCTTTGGGCACATGGGAACAGACCGCTCCTGCGCCATTAGGATTTGCCTCTTGAAGAGCGCCTAGCCTTCCTGGACCCCTCTGCCCTTCAGAACCGCCTCCCAAGGGACTCTACCAACCAGTGTCCTGAGCAGCCCAAAGTCAGCTCTCCGAAAGTCCAATACAGTGGTTTTACTGGTTCCCTTCCTGGCCTCACCAAGAATAGTGAACTCCACCATTTCGTGGTCACTCTGCCCAAGACAGCTCCCGACAATCACATCCTCCACCAGTCCTTCTCTGTTTGTGAAGAGAAGGTCTAGCGGGGCACCACCCCTGGTAGGCTCACTAATCAGCTGTGTCAGGAAGCTATCTTCCACTTTCTCCAGAAACCTCCTAGACTGCTTTCTCTGGGCTGTGTTGTGCTTCCAGGATATGTCAGGGAAGTTGAAGTCCCCCACGAGTACAAGCGCTGAAGATTTCGCAACTTCTGTCAGCTGCCTGTAGAACTCCTCATCCGTCTCCTCATCCTGGTTCGGCGGTCTATAGCAGACCCCGACCAGGACACTAGCCTTGTTGTCCCTGCCGATCCTAACCCAAAGGGACTCGATCTTGTCATTCCTAGCCTCGAGTTCTACAACATCGAAAGACTCTCTAATATAGAGAGCCACACCGCCACCCCTTCTGTGCTGTCTGTCCCTTCTGCAGAGCCTATAGCCAGGCATCGCAGCACTCCAGTCATGAGACTGGTCCCACCACGTTTCCGTGATG
This sequence comes from Oxyura jamaicensis, assembly GCF_011077185.1. Taxonomy (NCBI): domain Eukaryota; kingdom Metazoa; phylum Chordata; class Aves; order Anseriformes; family Anatidae; genus Oxyura; species Oxyura jamaicensis. Next base: position 2,541 of record NW_023307592.1, read on the forward strand.
GCAACCAAGTCGTAGCCTGCCCGCTGCACGATGGCTTCCAGCTCCTCCTGTTTGTTACCCATGCTGCGTGCATTGGTGTAGGTGCACTTCAGCTGGGCCATTACCTTATTCCCCGGCCTTGCTATTGTTCCCCCTGGCACAGCTCCAACAATCCTTGCTTCACCCCCATCCCCCTTCTTACCTAGTTTAAAGCCCTATCAATGAGCCCCACCAGCTCCTGGCCAAGGATCCTTTTTCCCCTAAAGGATAGGGACCCGTCTACGGCCATCAGACCAGGTGCTGAATAAACTGCCCCATGGTCGAAAAACCCAAGATCTCTGCGTTGGCACCAGCCCCGGAGCCACGTGTTCAACAGGTGGGCTTTCCTGGTCCTCTCCGTACCCCTCCCTGTCACCGTAGGGATGGACGAAAGCACTACCTGCACTCCCGCTCCGTCCACTAACCGTCCCAGCCCCCTAAAGTCTCTTTTGATTGCCTTCAGGCTTCTGTCTTCAATGTCGTCACTGCCCGCCTGGACTATCAGAAGAGGATAATAATCAGAGGGGCGTACCAGGTTGGGAAGCTTCCTGGCAACGTCCCTGACCCTGGCCCCAGGGAGGCAGCAGACTTCCCTACGGGTAGGGTCAGGCCGACAAATAGGGCCCTCTGTTCCCCTAAGGACAGAGTCTCCCACAACAATCACCCTTCTTTCTTTCTTGATGGAGGCAGTCCTAAGGTGTGGAGTCGACCTCCTCGCCCTAGGCATCCTCCTGGGAACACTTTCTACCTCTTCCTCAGTTGCTGTTGATCTCTCAGTCTCCAGGGCCTCAAACCTGTTGTGTAAGGGCACCTGGGAAGGTGGGGCCGGAAGGGGAGGGCATCGCCTGCCATGTCAAGCAGGGACCTGTCTCCATTCCTCTAATTTAATCCTCTAATTTCATCATATTTTTTCTCCCTTTCCCTTTGAAGAGGGTGTGTGTGTGTGTGTGTGTGAAAAATAGTTGTTGAGCTCAGCTGCCAGCTGAGTAAAACCACCACCATAGAAGGATACAACCCATTTGACTTGCCGAGGCGATCGGCTCCGGGGCAGACACGTTCTGCAGCGGAGTGGGGGATCGGGACAGGCAGGGCTATTTCCCCTGTATCGAGGCCACTCGAGGCAGCCGAGAGAGCCGCCACAGCCCGGCAGCCCTCGTGAGGGACGCTGACGAGGCGTAGGCGGAGCCAGCAG
>NW_023307593.1:0-2290 GCF_011077185.1 Oxyura jamaicensis
CAGCCTGCCCGCTGGCAGGACAGAGTGAGGAGCTGAAAAGTCCTTGGCTTAGTGTAAGCACTGCTCTGCAGCAATTAAAACATCAGTGTGTTATCAACATTAGTCTCATTCTAAATCCAAAACATAGCACTCTACCAGCTACTGGGAGGAAAATTAATTCTATCCTAACTAAACCAGGACAGCTTCTAAAACAAAGAAGGGAGAGTAGGAGTGTGAACCCTAGAAAAAGATAGATAAAGTATGCTATGTTTTTTATTTTTTTTTTAATCGATGGACGGAAGGTCCTTGCATCTGTCCATGCAGGAGAAAAAGCGACAAACAGATCTAGAAGACAGATCTGGGAGAAACTCAGTTAAAGGAAGAGCACAAGTCATGGAAAAATAAATAAATAAATAAAAATAGAAAATTACAGCACAAATTACTGGGAAGGGCCCTACACTCTAATAACCTGGGGGCCGAGGTTGTGCTTGTGTTTTAACAGAAGCCGGTCCTAGATGGATGTCAGCACCATGAGTCTGTCCGGCCGTCTCATCATCTGCCTTAACATGATCACAGCACCCTCCTCTGCGGTTTGGACTCCAGCTCAAACAAAAAACAACGTCTGGGAGTGTCCGGCTGGCATATGCAGGACCCACAAACAAGGGCTCCAGGAGCTGGAGGGGCAGCCAGAGCCCCCCCTGCCTGGGCAGCACTCAGTACCTGCCTTTCCCAGGGATGTGGTTACAAAGTTTGTTAAAGATAGACTTAGTATGCCTGGTAGTTTTTCTCTGTGTTTTAGTTTGTGTTAATCGTGCTTTTTTATGTTAGAGAAGGGGGAGATGTGGGAGTGTGGCCATGGGGGTCGACAAGCCCCATGGCTGGTGATAACATCAGGAATGTAAAGAGTTTGGACGAGGGAACAGAGATGGGTGATTCAAATGCCTTGCTGTTTTGGGTTGCTTGTTCTCCGGAATGGTGGTAAAAATGTTATTAGAACACTTAATACCTAGATATGGGATAATCCAGTACATTGATTCTGATCAGGGCACACACTTTACTTCTAAAATAATAAAATTATTATGTCAATAATTAGGCTTTCAGTGGGAATACCACACTCCGTGGCACCCACAAAGCTCGGGGAAAGTAGAAAGAATGAATCAAACAATAAAACAACAATTGGCTAAGTTAATGATCGAGACACAAATGCCCTAGACGAAATGCTTACCATTGGCACTTTTAAATATTAGAACTAAACTACACACTGAGACTGGATTATCACCATGTGAAATGTTATATGGCATGCCTTATTCTCAAGGGATGCCCTTAGGGAACAATGTAGTTGAGGATCGTAGTATCCAGAAATATATAATTACCATTGGTAGAAGATTAAAAGAGCTAAGAGAAACTGGGATGATGGCTCAGACACCACCTTTAGGATTTGCAATTCACCAGTTAAAACCAGGAGATAGGGTTCTAATAAAAACATGGAAAGAAGAAAACTTATCTCCCCTCTGGGAAGGACCTTTTCTTGTTTTATTAAAAAGAAAACAGCCGATATTTATTAACTGTTATCTATTAGTTGTTATCTATTAACAAGGAAACAGCTGTGAGAACTGCTGAAAAAGGATGGACACGTGTCGTGAGTAAAAGGTCCAGTGGAAGAGTGGAAAGTAACATCAGAACCAGGAGAAACTAAACTAACAGATGGACTTGAAGAAGCTTTCATCAGAGTATAAGCTAAGTTGCTGTGGGAATTTTATTGTAATTACTCCTTTATTGTAATTACTCCAAATTTATTGTAATTACTTCTGTAAAATTAGTAAACAAAGAACTTCTTGAATAGATACCTATTAAGGGGAGAGATTTATCAGTAACAGGGATCAGTTAAGCGTTATCTCCTGAAGGTACCGAGAAGGTACATCTGCAGTGTACACCCCTTTAAGATTAGGGAAGAGGGCAAGACCGGATAGGGAACTGGTGCTGCGGCTCGGAAGGTCTGCCAAGGGCTGCAACCCCTTCGGGCTGTGACCGCCGAGCACTATGGCCCTTACCGGACCTCTTCTAGTCCTTTCTTGGCCCAATCTACAGCCAACAACTGCGGTCAACTACTAGAAAAGGATGCTTGAGCTCCCAGACATTGGTCTATCATACTGTCTATGACTGTAAAGGCCAGAAAAGAGGAAGCTGCATTTTTAACCTAACTCAGTATGCTCTATGCAGAGAAATTAATTGGAATAAGTGAAATTGTAACCACCCTGAATACCTCAGTGTCAATAACCTTTGATGCCTGTGATATTATAGATGAAGACCC
>NW_023307594.1:0-5385 GCF_011077185.1 Oxyura jamaicensis
CATCCCCATCCCCATCCCCATCCCATCCCCATCCCATCCCATCCCCACCCCACCCCACCCCACCAATCCCATCCCATCTCCATCCCATTGTGCCCATCCCACCCCACCCCACCCCACCCCATCCCATGCCACCAACCCCGCCCCACCCCATCCCACCTGGTCGAAGATCTGGTCGATGGTGGGCCGCCTCTCGGGCTGCTCGCTCCAGCACTGCTTCATCAGGTGGATGCACTCCAGTGGCGCCTGGTCGGCCGACACCGCCGGGCGGCACAGCGGGGGCGGCCGTGTCACCTTCTCGATGATCTCTGGGGACATGCGTGTCACCGGGAGGGGTGGTGGTGGTGGAGGTCCAGGCGGGGTGGGGGGGTGGTGGTGGAAACGTTGGGTGTGGTCAGTGAGGGGTGTCCTGTATGGCACCGGGGGTCAATTGGGTGGCCCAGGGGTGTCTGGGGAAGGGCCTGGAGATGCCTGGGGGAGGTTTTTGGGGGGTCAAGGGGTTGGGGGAACCTGGAGAGGGGCATGGGGAGGGTCCTGGAGATGTTTGGAGGAGATCCTGGGGTCTCCAAGGGGGTTCCTGAGGTGGTGCCAGAAGCTCTGGGGGGGCTGTTTCTGGGGCGTTCTGGTGGAACTGGTGACGCTGGTGGGGGTTACTGGTGGCACTGGGGGCGGTACCTTCGGGAGGCAGTCCCAGCATGCAGTAGGGGCCGCTGCGGCAGATCACCTCCTGCATGATGATGCCGATGCCGTAGATGTCTCCCCGGAAGGAGCCGCGACGCTCCAGCGCCGCATCTCGCAGCAGCTCCGGCGCTGTCCACAGTCGCTCTGGGAGAGGGCGGGGCCATGCTCGGACACGCCCCCTCCACCAAGGCCATGCCCCTCAACCTCCAGGCCCCGCCCCTCACAGCCAGGACCCATGGGTGGTGAAGCCCACCATGGATGGTGTGGTCACCCAACTGGCATGGCTAGGCCACGCCCCCAATGAAAAGCCACGCCCATCGCGGGGGCTCCACCCACAGCTGGGAGTAGCCACGCCCCTGACTTCAAGCTCCACCCCCAGGCACCATGGCTCCACCCCCAGTTTAGAGGCACCTCCCCCCATGCTGCACCCAATCCTGAGCCATGGGTTGGCTTGAAGGCCCCGCCCACAGCCCAGAGGACACGCCCATATTCATGACCCCGCCCCCATCCCAGGCCACGCCCCTCAGCCCAGCTCCCACCCCCTCAACCCATAAGCCCCGCCTCCACCCCATAGTCCCTGCCTCTAACCCATAGATCCCATGTCATCCCATTGGCCCCGCCTCCTTCTCCTGCCCTCCAACCCATGCCCAAGCCCCGCCCCATGCCCATAGACCACACCCCCGGGGTTAGACCACGCCCATCGAACAGGCCCCACCCCCCAAAGCCCCGCCCTCACCCTGTGCCTTTGGGGTGGGGGTGTGCACCCGCTGGGCCTCCAGCAGCTCGTTGTAGCCATGGTCGGTGACCTTCAGCACGAAGCGCCCGTCCACCACGCAGTTACGGGACTTGAGGCGCCCGTGGACCACGTCGCGGTGGTGCAGGTACCGCATGCCCTGCCGGACAGACGGACACAGCAGCATCACCCTCACCCATCACCATCATCATCACCACAGCCGGGAAGGTGGCGTTCACTGTGGCCAGCACCACCGTGGTCGTCACCACTGTGGTCATCACCACCATGGCCATCACCACCATGGCCACCATCACCATGGCCACCACCACCATGGTCATCACCACCACGGTCATCACCACCATGGCCATAACCACCAGGGCCATCACCACTAGGGCCACCATCACCATGGTCACCATCACCGTGGTCATCACCATGGCCACTGTCGTGGCATTGCCCTGGCACCACCATGGTCACCGCCACCATGGCCACCACCACACATACCACTCAGCAACCTTCACCATAAACACCACAATGGCCACCACGATCACCACCATGACTATCACCACCATGGCCACCAGTAGAGCCATCAACATGCCTCCTGCCACCACACCATTAACAAGGCCACCACCATCACCACCACTACCACAAACCATGGCAACCACCAAGACATGGTGACCAGCATCACCACCCACATGGTCATGATGCTTGCTGCCATGGCCACCACTGCTCGCCCCCGTCACCTTGATGAGGTCGATGAGGAGGGAAGACTTGAACATCCAGTCCAGCTTCATGTCCTCGTTGCGCAGCAGGTCCTCCAGGCTGCCCCGGGAGCAGTGCTCCGAGACGATGGCAAAGATGCCGCAGTCGTGGAAGAAGCCCAGGAAGAGGTTGACGTTCTCATGGCGCAGGTCACGCAGCTGCCCCGGGGCCAGAGAACACGTGGGACAGGGCCTGACATTGTCCTACCATGGCCTGGTCTTCTCCCCCTGTGGTCTCCTAGGGTCCAGCATTGTCCCCCATGGCCCAACATTGTCCTCTTTCCCCTGATGTTGTCTCCCCATAGGCCAGCATTGTCCCACGTGACCCAGCATTGTCCCCATGGCCCAGCATTGTCATCCATGGCCCCACATTGTCATCCCAACCCACTGTTGCTCTCCATGACCCAACATTGTCCCCATACTCCCTCATTGTCGTCTGTGGCTCAACATTATCCATGACCCAGCATTGTCATCCATGACACAACGTTGTCCCCATGACCCAATGTGGTCGCCGTGACCCAATGTGGTCCCCGTGACCCAACGTGATCCCCATGGCCCAATGTCATCCCCATGACCCAACATTCTCCCCATGACCCAACATTGTCCCCTTGCCTCAATGTCATCCCCATGACTCAACGTTCTCTCCATAACCCAACACTGACCCCATGACCCAACGTGGTCCCCATGACCCAACGTGGTCCCCATGACCCAATGTCATTCCCATGACCCAACGTGGTCCCCATGACCCAACATTGTCCCCATGACCCAATGTCATTCCCATGACCCAACATGGTCCCCATGACCCAACATTGTCCCCATGACCCAATGTCATTCCCATGACCCAACGTGGTCCCCATGACCCAACGTGGTCCCCATGACCCAATGTCATTCCCATGACCCAACGTGGTCCCCATGACCCAACGTGGTCCCCATGACCCAACGTCATCCCCATGACCCAATGACGTTCCTGTGGCCCAACGTGGTCTTCACAGCCCCTCACCTTGCAGAAGGCCAGCTTGGTGGCTGGCTTCACCTCACTGTGCTGATCTCCGGGGAACTTCTTGAGCCAGACCCAGTCGCCCTGGGGGAGCGGAGCCGGTGAGGCCTCACCCCACCTCCTCGCTCCTCCTCCTCCACCAGCAGCCCCAACCCAACACCCAACCCTCATACAAGCCACTACAAAATCCCCGCTCATTTGTCATGGTCAAAAGCCACCCGACCCGTCTCTTTGACCCCCCTCCAGCACCCCAGTTGGGGCCACCACGGGGACACACCAAGGTGGTGGACTGGGGATGGGGTGGGGCTTGAGGGCAAATTTTGGGGAGAAACAGTAGGTTTTGTGCTGTCAACTTACCTGCACGGAGGCGACAAGGCCCTGTTGGTTAAACAAAAGGAGGAGGAGGGGGAGGTGGCTGTTGCCCCCCGGGGTTTCGGCTCCCTGCGGGAAAGGGCAGGAAGCAGCTGTCAATCATGGCCCCCGGAGCTGTCAATCATCTGGCCGGGATGTGGGGTGGGGAGCTGGGGGTTCCCCCCTTGCCCTTCAGTGGTGGAGGGGGGAACAGGGGTGTCCCCACGGAGGTGGCCCTGCCTTGTCGCCCCCGGAGGTGGCAGGTGGTGGTGGTGGGATGGGGTAAGGTAACGGGAAGGGTGACGTGGGGAGGGGAGGGAACACACAGGGAGGGTGACACGGGGGTGTCCTACCTCGGCGATGGCCACGTTGGTGGTGTCAGGGGCTGCGGTCACACTTCGGATGCTCTTGGTGTCCCCACCACTGCGGCCAGCCAGGCTCGTGCGGCTGCCGTCCACCTGTGGCACAGGGACAGGTCAGGATGGGGCCCATGGGGGCATGTGGGACATGGCACCCATGAAGATGTCACCCAAGTGGGGGAGATCATCCATGGGGACCCACCAGCCGGTGAATGTTCTCCCAGGTGCTAGGGGAGACCTCAAGCCATGGGAATGCATCACCCACTGGGACACGTCTCCCTTGGGGGCCCAGCACCCATGGATCTCCTCCCAAGGTTGAAGTTGGGCATGGGGGTGAAGCCAGGCTATGAGGATCCATCATACATGGGGACACGTCACCAGTGGGGACCCTCAGCCCCCAGGAGGCCCACCTTGGTCACAGGGACACCTTAGGCCACAGTGACGCATCACCCATGGAGACGTCATCCATGGGGACACACCACCCATGGGCACCTCACAGTCCCTAGATCCCCTCCCCAAGGCCATCTTGGTCATGAGGAAGACACCAGGTCATGGGAACACATCACCCACGGGACCCTGTCACTCATGGGAGCATGGGACCCATGAAGTGCCACCAGCCCATGGATCTCCTCCCGAGATCCATGGGGAGATGTCAGGCCATGGAGACACAACAACTATAGGGACACGTCACCCATGGGGGCCCACCAACCTATGGAGACTCAGCTCCTGTAGGAAACCATCATCCATAGGGACATCACCCATGGGGGGTCACCAGCCATGGTTCCCCTCCCAAGGCTGAGCATGACCATGGGGCACAGCGTTGCCTTTCCAGCCACAACTTGGGACACTGAGTCCCCAAGCCACCATGGCCCCTCATGCCCGAGCCCTCCCAGACCCTCACCCGCTTGTTGCTCTGGGTGTTGATGAAGGTCAGGTCCTCCATGGTGAGGATGATCTTGTTGGGCCCCTTCATCAGCTGGGCCTGCTGGATGCGACGTCTGCAGGGAGGGGACATGGAAGCTGCTGGGGTGCCCACATGGGGGACCCAAGGTCTCCCCTGAGCCCCACGGCACCTTATGGGGTGGTGGCACCCACCTGATGAAGCAGGCGAGGGCAGCCCCTGCTGCGATGAGGGTGGAGACGAGGACAAAAATGAGGAGGACAAAGGTGGCGTCCACCCCTGAGGTGGAAAGGGGAAGAGGTGGAGGGGTGCCATGGCCCAGAGGAGCCACCCATGGCCTCCAAGAGCGGGCCATGGCCACCCAAGCCCACCCATGACCACTCATGACCACCTATGGATGTGCTCCGTGGCTACCTGTGGTCACCTACAGCCACCCAATGGAAGGATGGATGGAGGAAGAGATGGGTGGATGGACACAAGGAAGGATGGAAAGATGGATGGAAGAAGAGATGGATGGACAAAGGCTCGGATGGATGGATGGATGAAGGAATGGATGGATGGAGGAACGGATGGACAGACGGATGGATGGAGGGACAAAGGGATGGCTG
>NW_023307595.1:0-5032 GCF_011077185.1 Oxyura jamaicensis
CAGTTCCAAAGTGACACAACTCACTGTAGCATGTTGGGGCCTGGCCTGTGCCTATCGAGCTGCAATTGATGCTACTATGAACCAAGTGACAGACCCTGCAGCCGCCCCAGCTCCAGCTCCAGCTCCTGCTCCTGCAGCCGCTCCAGCTCCTGCTCCTGCAGCCGCTCCTGCAGCCACCCCAGCTCCTGCTCCTGCAGCCACTCCTGCAGCCACCCCAGCTCCTGCTCCTGCAGCCGTTCCTGCAGCCACTCCAGCTCCTGCTCCTGCAGCCACTCCTGCAGCCACCCCAGCTCCTGCTCCTGCAGCCGCTCCTGCAGCCACCCCAGCTCCTGCTCCTGCAGCCGCTCCAGCTCCTGCTCCTGCAGCCGCTCCAGCTCCTGCAGCTCCAGCTCCACCTCCTGCAGCCGCTCCAGCTCCTGCTCCTGTAGCTGTTCCAGCTCCAGCTCCTGCAGCCGCTGCCAGCCGGGTTAAACCACAACATTGACCCATTCTATCCAGGCATTCACATCCCCATTCCCTGTTTCAATCTCAAATGTTTGAACTGCCGCCTTTCAAAGAGGGCCTCCTGTTTTCTCTCCTGTTTTCTCCTTGAGTTTCTCCCTTTCTCTGATGGCAATAGAGGATTGTTTCCATACATCCATTCTCAATCTGGCTGTTGGGTCTCTCCCAGTTATTTGTTCTCTCTGCTCAATTGTTGTTGGGCACTGAAATCTCCACAAGCTAACACCTCACAAGCATCAAGCATGACGGATTGTGGTACATAACCCTCTGTCACATTCACCCATAATTTGATGGGGTATCCCATCTTACTATTTTCTGGTCATGCCTTTTCCAAGTTGCCAATTGACCAAGGCCTTCTCTGAGGCCTAAAATCACTAGAAACAAAATTATTAGTAGATTTTTCCCTGTCATTATTTTTAAACCTTAGGCTTCCAAATAATTATCAATATAAAGAATAAGATGTACACTACTACTAGAACAAAAACCCCTCGGGAGCCCTTTGATTCGCTGTAGGCCAGTCCTTTCTCTCAATCCCAAGTCACACTCATTAGTTACCTGTGAAAATAAAAGGTTAGTTTACATTTGTAAGCTTTTATCCTGCTCAGAGTCCACTATGAGATTTTTGTCTTCGATTTCAACTTCCAACAAGTCTTCTGTAGGAACAACTTCCCAGGGTCTAGGGTTGAAGGATGCCTTCACTCAAGTATAGTGAGTCCAACCTTTTTCTGCAGTTCTTACAGCTGTTTCAGTGGTTAGTAGTACTTGGATTCTTTCCAGGTCTGAATCAGGACCCAATTTCCTGGGTGATGGCGGTAAATGGGGAATTCCAAAGGTGGGATTTGAGCCAACAGCCCACAGGTCCTGAGAGATGACAAAGAAGAGAACAACCCCAGAATACAGTAAGAAAACTCTCATTTCGAATTGTGGTATCTCATCCCTTCTGCCCAGATAGGGTAATCCGAACAGCATCTCATATGGTGAAATTCCTATATCCTTTCTTGGTGCTGTTTGAACCTGGAGGAGTGCTAAAGGTAAGCATTTTACCCAAGGAAGATGGGTTTCTAACACTAATTTAGTTAATTGCTTCTTTAATGTCTGGTTCATTCGATCTACCTTCCCAGAAGAGGAGGGGTGCCAGGGGGTGTGAAAATCCCACTCAATCTCTAAGGCCTGCATTAACCCTTGAAGTACTTGTGAAGTGAAATTACTTCCTTGATCTGAATCAATGTTTTCAACTGTCCCATATCTACGGACTACTTGCTCCAGTGATACCTTAGCCACCATGTTCATGTTCGCAGTGGTAGATACTGAGGGGAAAGCTTACACCCATCCAGTCACGTGGTCAATTAGGACAAACAAGTACTTAACTCTCCCTGCTTTAGGTAACTCAGTAAAGTCTACCTGTATACTTTGGAAAGGTCGAATCCCTGGCTCCCGTCCCCCTCTAGGTGGGTTACGGATGACCTTTTTATTTACCTTTTGACATATGGTACATCCTCTGCATATTTGCTTCACTGAAGTGTATATTCCTACACAGACAGACTTTCTTAGCACAACATCACACATTTCTTGCACCTCCCAATGACTCTTGATGCAAAACAGTTAATATTTGCCTCATTGGTGCTTTATTCAGCATTTCTCTCCCATCAGGGAGTATCCATTTTCCTTCAGACTTCGTGGCTCCTGATTCCTTAAAAAATCTTTCTCTTAAAACTTTTTGTTCTTTCTTAGTTTTCAACAATTCCCTTAATCCTTTCTGGATTTATTCTTCGTTTTCCCTCAGACATTAGATGTCTTACATACTTGACTTCTTTTTCTAAATATTGTAATTTATTTTTCAATACTCCCAAGCCCTGTTTTCCCAGAAAGTCGAATAGCTTGTTAGTAGCTTCCTTCACAACTGCTTTCTCCTGTCCTGACAATAAACAATCATCCACATATTTGTAACAGTAATACCTCCTCGGGAGGTTGTAATTGCTCCAAAATCTGTTCTAGAACTTGCCCAAATAAATTGGTGGGCCTGTAAACCCCTGAGGTGAAACTGTCCATCTGTATTGTTGCTTCCGCCCCCATTTCAGGGTCTTTCCAGTCAGAGGTGAATATATCTTTGCTCTCAGGGCCTGAGAGCACTCCCATTAATAACACTGTTATTCCAACCTAACAATTTACTATTTGAATGCCCAATTTCATCATCAAATCCCTTCCCAACAAGTTAGTCCCTGCCTTGGGTTCATACAATACTTGCCCAGTGATCATTTTATCCCCTAGTCTCAGCTTGGTATCCCCCAAAAGTGGACTGTTATCCCAGCCCCTTCTACCCCCATCACTTTTAGGGTTTCATTAGTTAATTTAATCCTTGATACTTTACAGGCCAGTAATGACCTAGTTGCCCTAGTGTATTGGGTTTGATGGCAAGGTTCGGGGGGGGGGGGGGGGGGGGGCGGGGCCGTCCCCTCAAGAAAAATTCAGAAGCCTCCCCGTGGCAGATAAGGCCAGTTTCAGCTGGCCCCAAAGGGGCCCACTGCTGCCCAGAGCCAAGCCATGAGCAACACAGTCTGTGCCTCTGTGAGAGCACATCCAAGAAAACAAAAACAAACAAACAAAAACCTGCTGCTCAACAGCAGCTGGGAGAGCAAGGAGTGAGAAACATCCCTGCAGACACCAAAGTCAGCGCAGAAGGAGGAGGAAGCGCTCCAGGTGCCAGAGCCGAAGCTCCCCTGCCGCCTGTGGAGAGGCCCCTGGTGGAGCAGGCTGTCCCATCCCCCCCTGCCCCCCGCCCCACTCCCCCCTCCCGTCACTCCCCAATACTTGGGAAACTGACCAAACACCACAGCAAATACACCAAAACTTCTAGACTGTTACTTAGATAATGCCTACATCCTCTTTCCCTGCTCATTCAATTTCAAACAGCGCTGTCAAGCACTACATACCACACCTTTAACACCTTCAATAACCCTTTTTAACACTTCTTTCTATCTTTCTCCAGCCTGTACTTTCACCAAAGTCTCAGTCATTGGCCAACTTAATTCCATACCTTTCTCCCTCCAGGATGCTGAAACAACATATCAGCGTACCATATTTCATTCAATTTTCCTTCTCTCCTCCTTCTTCCACTCCGGATATTCCTACCTGAAGTGGCCAGCCTGGCCACACTTAAAACATCCCATCAAAGCCTGTCCCTGCTAAGGTTCAGGCCGCAACTCAGGCAGCCTTCCTTGCCTGCCATTCCTTCATGTCTCCTCCTCTCCTTTTCATCCTGGCTCCGACTCCCCCTGAAGATTTTCTTCATCTTTCTCCAACCCTCTGCCTCACTACCTGCTACACTGTGAATACCATTAGTTTCGCTTTCTGCTTTTCCTTCTCATCTCCCCTCTAGACATACACCTTCAGGGCCTCCCTCAGGAGGGCCCCCAGTGACTGTTCACTACATCCTCCCACCCTCTGGGGGCCCCATGTATCTGGCCAGGCTCCAACCACAAAATGAACTTTCAAGAGCCCCCGGGACACTGGGTCCCTGGGACTCACCCCAAGCACTCCCCCACCCTGACCCCAAGTCTCCCACATGACCCCTGTGCTGTGCACTATCACCACTCCAGCAAGGATCGTCAGGTGGGCCCTCCTGCTCTGCCGGTACTACCCCCAGTCCCAGAGGATGAGCTCTTTCCCATTCTTGTATAGCAGCTCTCCTCCTGATCATTCCCCTTTCTTCCCCTATAAGCAACATACTTAGTATAGACATCATTTCCCCCTAAGAGTATAAGTTAGGCCCTAGGAATGGGTCTAATTGTTCAGCTAGCCTGATGGGGTTCTCAATTAAAGACTTCATCTTCTTCTTAAAACCCCTAACACCTCTCTGCTGGCAAGGAGAGGGGGGAGTTCACCTAAGAGGATACACAGTTAGTGTTAGTACTGTTAGTATCAGGGAAGGCAAAACTCTCAATATCTCTTCTATCTTGTTCTAATTCTTACCAGAGCCTAGAGTACGCTCTTCTCTAGGAACAGCATCAATTGCAGTCCCTGTCTCCCTTCCTGGAGCGACTGCTGCTGCCACCGGTGCAATATTAGGATTATAGGGAGCATAACTTGGCTCCTTCTCCAAAAAAGGAATCTTATTGTTTACATATAAATTTAAAGCCTGAATTTTCATCAGACCCATATTTTGGTCAAAATACTGCTGTTTCCTTAATTGGTTCTTTTGTCCAGACTGATACACAATATTTAACCATTTTTTTCTTTTATCATCTCCTCTAATTTTGAGATTATTTCTCCAATTTCTTATCCTTCTTCAGGAAGAACTGTCGGTAGGCACTCCCCCAGGGATATCTCCCTGTCCCCTGGAACCCATATTTCCCATTTCTCCTAGCCCTTGTCAGTGTGCTGCTACAGAAATTTCCCTCCTGCAGGGTAATATGTACAAACAAGTGATGCACAATGCAATTGCTCACCACCCGCTGACCGATGCCCAGCCCAACCCCAAGCAGCCAGCCCCCCACCCCGGCTAGCCACCCCTATATATTGTTTAGCATGACGT
>NW_023307596.1:0-2316 GCF_011077185.1 Oxyura jamaicensis
TGGGCCTGGGCAACAGTGGCAAATTGACTTTTCTAAACTTCCAAGAAAAGGGGGGTGTTGATATTTACTGGTGTTAACAGATACCTTTTCAGGATGGCCAGAGGTTTTCCCTAGTAGGACTGCCAAAGCCCGAGAGGTAACTAAGTCTCTTGTAGAGAAAACTTTGAAACCACAGTGGGAAGGACTATGTCAGGTGCTCCGTGCTACCTTCACCGCAATTAAGATCAAGGAACAGAGTGCCTGGATTCACCATTCTCGAGTGAAGAAAGCTCCAGAAGCCCCCAGGAAAGTAATGCCGGGTGACGGTGAACTGAATGTTGGATGCTGCTGCCAAGGGATGGCCAGGATGCCTCAGACCTGTTGCAGCAGTGGTGCTAAATATCCAGGAAGCATGCAAGTTCAGCTTGGGACAGAAAATAACTGTGCTAGTGTCTCACACAGTGTCTTCAGTGCTGGAAGTGAAAGGCGGTCACTGGCTTTCCCCACAAAGGTTCCTGAAATCAGCAGAAACCAAGGGGAGCCAGTACACCATGACTGCCTGGAGACCATCAAAGCTACCCACTCCAGCCATAATGATCTGAAGGACACTTCTTGTGATGATGTGGAAATACGGGAGCAGCTATACTATCAGCAGAAAACGACATGCTGGGTATGCAGTTACCACTTGCAAAGACATAATAGAATCTGGACCTTTGCCAACAGATACCTCTGCATAAAAGGCTGAGATAATTACTCTGACCCATGCCTTAGAAAAAGCAAAAGGAAATAAGCATCTGTACGGACTGAAGATATGCATTTGGGTTTGTACATGTACATGGAGCCATCCATCTGGAAAGAAAGAGGACTGTTGAACTCGCCAGAAAAACAAAACAAAACAAAACAAAACAAAAAAAACCAACAACAACAACAAAAAAACATGCAAAAGAAATAATTGCTGGAAGCAATTCAGCTGCCTGAAAAGGTAGCCATTATGTACATTAAGACACACCAGAAGGTGAGATCAGACTTGGAGGAAGGAAATTATCTGGTAGACAGAGAGGCAAAAGAAGCAGCAGAAGGTGGGGTAGCAACTGAAGGAGCCCTGATTCCAGATGGGCAGATTCCCCTTGAAGGTAAGCCTGTATATAACAAAAAGGATAGAAAATTAATCGAAAGTCAAAAGCGAAAATATAACCAAGAGGGATGGGCTATTACCAAAGAAGGGAAGTGGAAGCTAGTCATCCCCTCCAATTTATTGTAGTCACTGGTAAAGAAATGTCCCGGTTTCAGTTACGACAGAGTTATTTTTCCTCCTAGTAGCTGGTATGGTGCTATGTTTTGGATTAGGATGAGAAGAGTGCTGATAACATGCTGATGTTTTAATTGTTGCAGAGCACTGCTTACACTATGCCAATGACTTTTCAGCTCCTCCCTCTGTCCTGCCAGCTGGGAGGGGACAGACCCAGGACAGCTGACCCCAACTGGCCAAAGGGGTATTCCATACCATCTGACGTCATGCTAAACGATATATAGGGGTGGCTAGCCAGGGTGGGGGCACCGGCTGCTCGGGGATAGGCTGGGCATCGGTCAGCGGGTGGTGAGGAATTGCATTGTGCATTACTTGTTTTGTACATATTATTATTATTTCCTATCTTAATAAACTGTCTTTATTTCAACCCACAGGCTTCACTTTCCTGTTTCTCTCCCCCATCCCAGAGAGGGAGGGGGGAGGGTGAGCGAACGGCTGTGTGGTGTTTAGCTGCCGGCCGGGTTAAACCACAACAGTCCCTTTGGCGCCCAATGTGGGGCCCAAAGGGTTGAGATAATTACAGATCTGACCAGAGTGTGTTAAACTAAAATATGTATAAGTATTAGAGCTGCTTAAGAATTGCTAGTCAGAATTTTGATTGCTTTAATCTCTTTAATCTCTTTAATCTCTTTAAGTCTGCTGTGCCTGTATTCCAAACTGAGTTTTATAGCACATTACTTTCTGTATGTGATCCCTGTTGTGCTGTTTATCCTTTCCGGGCCCTGGTTTAAGATCGTTATGGTACTGTGCAGTATAACAATAGCTTATGATATGATGAAATATCTGGCCATGAGTCTAACTTGGTATTTGTACTCAGAACTGTCGTTGACTCTGTACTTAGGAAACTATATCTTCGAAAGTAACAATTACGCCTTTTGCCTTTTTTCATCAGAGAGCCAGTCTGTGGAGGGGACAGGGGAAGATTTTTTTCCCTACTTGTTCACTCTCCCTTTCTCCTTCAGCACCCTCTTATCCTCTGATCTAGTTACGATAGCTCTCCAAGATGTTGAATATCCTTGGGATACTCA
>NW_023307597.1:0-1120 GCF_011077185.1 Oxyura jamaicensis
ACCCTCTGCCTCACTACCTGCTACACTGTCAATATCATTAGTTTCGCTCTCTGCTTTGCCTTCTCATCTCCCCTCCTGACATACACCTTCAGGGCCTCCCACAGGAGGACCCCCCAGTGACTGTTCACTACAACCCCCCACCCTCTGGAGCCCCTCCACCATGTATCTGATCAGGCTCCAACCACAAAATGAACTTTCAAGAGCCCCCGGGATACCGAGTCCTCGGGATTCATCCACGAGTACTTTCTCATTCTGACCCCAAGTCTCTCATATGATTTCTGTGTTGCGCATTAATATTATTCCAGCCAGGATCGGTAAGTGGGAACCCCTGCTCTGACGGTATTACCCCCGGTCCCGGAGGATGCACTCCTTCCCATTCTTGTATAGCAGCTCTCCTCCTGATCATTCCCATTTCTCCCCCTGTAAACAACATACTTAGTATAGACATCATTTCCCCCCAAGAGTATAAGTTAGGCCCTAGGAACTGGTCTAATTGTTCAGCTAGCCTGATGGGGTCCTCAGTTAAAGACTTCATCTCCTTCTTAAAACCCCTAACACCTCTCTGCCGGTAAGGAGAGAGGGGAGTTCACCTAAGAGGATACACAGTGTTAGTACTGTTAGTATCAGGGAAGGCAAAATTCTCAATATCTCTTCTACCTTGTTCTAACTCTTGGCAGAGCCTAGAGTACGCTCTTCTCTAGGGACAGTGTTAATTGCAGTCCCTGTCTCCCTTCCTGGAGCGATTGCTTCTGCCACCGGTGCAATATTAGGATTAAAGGGAGCATGACTTGTTTCCTTCTCCAAACAAGGGAATCTTATTGTTTACATATAAATTTAAAGCCTGAATTTTCATCAGACCCATATTTTGGCCAAAATACTGCTGTTGCCTTAATTGGTTCTTTTGCCCAGACTGATACACAATATTTAACCATTTATTTTTTTATCATCTCCTCTAATTTTGAGATTATTTTTCCAATTTCTTATCATTCTTCAGGAAGAACTGTTGGTAGGCACTCCCCCAGGGATATCTCCCTGTCCCCTGGAACCCATATTTTCCCATTTTTCCTAGCCCTTGTCAGTGTGCTGCTACAGAAATTTCCCTCCTGCAGGGTACCACACA
>NW_023307598.1:0-1354 GCF_011077185.1 Oxyura jamaicensis
TACAACAAGCTACCAGAAAATGAGAAGAGATATGCCCTGTTCACTGATGGGTCCTGTCGCATTGTGGGAAAGCATCGGAGATGGAAAGCTGCTGTATGGAGTCCTACATGACGAGTTGCAGAAGCTGCTGAGGTAGAAGGTGAATCGAGTCAGTTTGCAGAAGTGAAAGCCATCCAGCTGGCTTTAGATATTGCTGAACGAGAAAAGTGGCCAGTTCTCTACCTATACACTGATTTGTGGATGGTAGCAAATGCCCTGTGGGGGTGGTTACAGCAATGGAAACAGAACAACTGGCAGCGCAGGGGCAAACCCATTTGGGCTGCTGCATTGTGGCAAGATATTGCTGCCCGGGTAGAGAACCTGGTTGTAAAGGTACGCCATGTAGATGCCCATGTGCCCAAGAATTGGGCTACTGAAGAACATCAAAAGAACCAGCAGGTGGATCAGGCTGCCAAAATTGAAGTGGCTCAGGTGGACCTGGACTGGCAACATAAAGGTGAACTATTTATAGCCCGATGGGTCCATGAAACCTCAGGCCATCAAGGCAGAGATGCAACATACAGATGGGCTCGTGATCGAGGAGTGGACATGACCATGGACACTATAGCACAGGTTATTCATGATTGTGAAACCTGTGCTGCAATCAAGCAAGCCAAACGGTCAAAGCCTCTTTGGTATGGAGGACGATGGCTGAAATATAAATATGGAGAGGCCTCTCAGATTGATTACATCACACTCCCTCAAACCCGCAACGGCAAGCTCCACGTACTTACAATGGTGGAAGCAACCACCGGATGGCTGGAAACATATCCTGTGTCCTGGTTTCAGTTAGGACAGAGTTATTTTTCCTCCTAGTAGCTGGTAGGGTGCTATGTTTTCGATTAGGATGAGAAGAGTGCTGATAACATGCTGATGTTTTAATTGCTGCAGAGCAATGCTTACACTAAGCCAAGGACTTTTCAGCTCCTCGCTCTGTCCTGCCAGAGGGCAGGCTGGCGGTGCAGCAAGAGCTCAGAGGGGACAGACTCAGGACAGCTGACCCAAACTGGCCAAAGGGGTATTCCATACCATTAGACGTCATGCTGAACAATATATAGGGGTGGCTAGCCGGGGTGGGGGGCTGGCTGCTCAGGGTTGGGCTAGGCATCGGTCAGCAGGTGGTGAGCAATTGCATCGTGCATCACTTGTTTGTACATATTATTGTTATTATTATTATCTCTCTTAATAAACTGTCTTTATCCCAACTCACAGGCTTCACTTTCCCGTTTCTCTCCCCCATCCCAGAGAGGGAGGGGGGATGGTGAGCAAACGGCTGTGTGGTGTTTAGCTGCCAGCTGGGTTAAACCACAACACT
>NW_023307599.1:0-2418 GCF_011077185.1 Oxyura jamaicensis
AAGAAAGAAAGAAAGAAAGAAAGAAAGAAAAAGAAAGAAAGAAAGAAAGAAAGAAAGAAAGAAAGAAAGAAAGAAAGAAAGAAAGAAAGAAAGAAAGAAAGAAAGAAAGAAAGAAAGAAAGATAGAAAGAAAGAAAGAAAGAAAGTTATGA
Source organism: Oxyura jamaicensis (assembly GCF_011077185.1). Classification (NCBI taxonomy): domain Eukaryota; kingdom Metazoa; phylum Chordata; class Aves; order Anseriformes; family Anatidae; genus Oxyura; species Oxyura jamaicensis. Next base: position 152 of record NW_023307599.1, read on the forward strand.
GCTTCACTAAATCTCTCTGAAATACCTCTGGCATATGAATATTTAGCAGATTTGAGAAAAAGATGAGTGCTAACACCAACAAACTCTTTGATCTAGACTGACAAAAACAAAATTTTGAATTAGAATATTTTTAATACAACAACAAAAAATACAATTTAACTATTTTTTTACTTCACAGAAATGTTACCACTTCCCTTTAAATTAAATGGGTTAGACATCAAGCCAAACGTGTTTTTTTTTTTTTTTTTTTTTTTTTTTTTTTACCCACAATCTGGATTTAAAAGACTGGAAGGAATAAGGTTTCATAACTGAGGCTGTTTTTAACCTGAAACCTGGCCCTTTTAACCTGAAAATCGCCCTTTCTGGGAGATTTTGAAAGAGTGTAACATTCAGTTTTTTGTTCAAGTAACACTTGAATTTGGACATGACTCCAGGAGCTGGACTCGATGATCCTTGTGGGTACCTTCCAACTCAGGATATTCTCTGATTCTATGATTCAAAAGTTATATATTAAAGGTTTATTCATAAGTGAGCAATTAGTAGTTACATACTAGATTGACAATGGACTTGAATCAGAGGCTTAAGGCATTACAGCATATCTTCTATAAAAGGATTATTTTTCTGTTTTGGGCCAGACACAAGTGGTTTTTTATTTGTTTGTTTTGTTTTGTTGTGTTTTGTTGTTGTTGTTGTTTTTAACAGAATCACAGAATCACAGAATCATCGATGTTGGAAGAGACCTCCAAGATCACTGAGTCCAACCTCTGACCTAACGCTAACAAGTCCTCCACTAAACCATATCCCTAAGCTCTACATCTAAACGTCGTTTAAAGACCTCCAGGGATGGTGACTCAACCACTTCCTTGGGCAGCCTATTCCAATGCCTAACAACCCTTTCAGTAAAGAATTTCTTCCTAATATCCAACCTAAACCTCCCCTGGTGCAACTTTAGCCCATTCCCCCTCATCCTGTCACCAGGCACGTGGGAGAATAGACCAACCCCCACCTCACTACAGCTTCCTTTAAAGTACATGTAAAGAGCGATAACGTCACCCCTGAGTCTCCTCTTCTCCAGGCTGAACAACCCCAGCTCCCTCAGCTGCTCCTCCTAACACTTGTTCTCCAGACCCCTCACCAGCTTTGTTGCCCTTCTCTGAACTCACTCAAGCACTTTGATGTCTTTGTAGTGAGGGGCCCAAAACTGAACGCAGTACTCGAGGTGCGGCCTCACCAGAGCCGAGTACAGGGGGACAATCACTTCCCTGGACCTGCTGGCCACGCTGTTTCTTATGCAAGCCAGGATGCTGTTGGTCTTCTTGGCCACGTGAGCACACTGCTGGCTCATATTCAGCCGACTATCAACCACTACTCCCAGGTCCTTCTCTGCCCGGCAGCTTTCCAACCACACATCTCCCAGCCTGGAGCTCTGCTTAGCATTGTTGTGCCCCTGGTGCAGGACCTGGCACTTGGCCTTGTTGAACTTCATACTGTTGGCCTCGGCCCATCGGTCCAGCCTATCCAGGTCTTCCTGCAGAGCCTTCCTACCCTCGAGCAGATAGACACATGCACCTAACTTGGTGTCATCTGCAGACTTAGAGAGTGCACTCGATCCCCTTGTCCAGATCATCAATAAAGATATTAAAGAGAACTGCCCCTAGTACTGAGCCCTGGGGCACTCCACTAGTGACTGGCCTCCAACTGGATTTAACTCCATTCACCATGACTCTTTGGGTTCGGCTACCCAGCCAGCTTCTAACTCAGAGAAGTATACACCAGTCCAAGCAATGAGCAGCCAGTTTTGTCAGAAGAATGCTGTGGGAAACACAGCACTTGGCTTCTTACTGAAGTCAAGGTAGACCACATCCACATTCTTTTCATCATGCACTAAGTATGTTTGTTTGATTGATTCTTTGCTTTGTAGCATTTTTCCAGTAATTAAAAAAAAAAAATCTGACTATGCCCAAATCTTCATGTAATGGTTCCTCAAAAGTTTTCAGAGCAAAAATAATAATCCAGAAGAGCAAATACCCAAAGTAACACTCTAAATTATACTTAATTTTCCTCTGTCTCATGCTTTCTAAGTATTTGTTATCCAGTTAATTTTTTGGCTTTTCTGGAGATTTACTTCAGAGTTTCAACTTCTTGCAACGATATAATGAAGTATTGGGGCACTGTCAGCATCATAAGATGATTGACCAGCAGATTTCTATTTTTAAATTTCTCCATGTTCCCATTAGAAGTTAAAAATTCTGTGGGGAGAGGGAAGG
>NW_023307600.1:0-1149 GCF_011077185.1 Oxyura jamaicensis
TTCTTGAGGAGTGTGCAGCCTTCCTGGACTCCTCTGCCCTTCAGGACTGCCTCCCAAGGGACTCTGCTAATCATTGTCCTGAACAGCTCAAAGTCTGTCCTCTGGAAGTCCAATACAGCAGTTTTATTGGTCCCCCCCTTCGCCAAGAATAGAGAACTCTACCATTTTGTGGTCACTCTGCCCAAGACAGCTCCCAGCCACCACATCTCCTACCAGTCCTTCTCTGTTTGTGAACAGAAGGTCCAGCGGAGCACCTTCCCTTGTAGGCTCACTAACCAGCTGCGTCAGGAAACTATCCACGCTCTCCAGAAACCTCCTAGACTGCTTCCTCTGAGCTGTATTGCATGTCCAGGATATGTCTGCGAAGTCGAAGCCCCCCACAAGGACAAGAGCCGACAATTTTGCAACTTTTGCCAGCTGCCTGTAGAATTCCTCATCCATCTCCTCATCCTGGTTTGGCGGTCTGTAACAGCCCCCCACCACAATGCCTGCCTTGTTGGCCTTCCCGCCGATCCTAACCCATGTGGACTCAACCTTATAATTCCCAGTCTCAGCCTCGAGTTCCACAACATCAAAACACTCTCTAATGGAGAGAGCCACACCACCACCCCTTCTGTGCTGCCTGTCCCTTCTGAAGAGCCTATAGCCAGTCATTGCAGCACTCCAGTCATGGGAGTGGCCCCACCAAATTTCAATGATGGCAACCAAGTCATAGCCTGCATGCTACATAATGGCTTCCAGCTCCTCTTGTTTGTTGCCCATGCTGCGTGCATTAGTGTAGACGCACTTCAGCTGGGCCATTGCCTGCTCCCCCAGCCCTGACATTGTTCTCCCTGGCACACCTCTAACAAGCCTTATTCCCTCCCTAACCCCGTCCCCCTTTCTACCTAGTTTAAAGCCCTCTCAATGAGCCCTGCCAGCTCCTGGGCTAGTGTCTGTTTTCCCCTTTGAGACAGGTGGGACCCATCTGCAGTTAGCAGGACAGGTGCTGAGTAAAGCACCCCGTGGTCAAAAAATAAAAAATAATCTGTGTTGGCACCAGCCTCGGAGCACCTGTTTATCAGGTAGGCTTTCCGAGTCCTCTCTGTACACCTCCCTGCCACTGTAGGGATGGAGGAAAGCATGACCTGTACTCCCGCTCCATCTACT
>NW_023307601.1:0-1133 GCF_011077185.1 Oxyura jamaicensis
CCTTTCTTCCTTTCTTCCTTTCTTTCTTTCTTTCTTTCTTTCTTTCTTTCTTTCTTTCTTTCTTTCTTTCTTTCTTTCTTTCTTTCTTTCTTTCTTTCTTTTCTTCTTTCCCTCTCTCTCGCTCTCTTCCTTTCTCTCTTCCTTTCTCTCTACCTTACTCTACCTTTCTCACTACCTTTCACTCTACATTTCTTTCTTTCTCTCTATTTTTCTCCCTACCTTTGTCTCTAGTCTTCTCTCTAGCTTTCTGTCTAGCTTCCCTTCTCTTTATCTCTTCCCTTCTTTCTTTCTGTCTTTCTCTCTCTTCCCATTTTCCCTTCATTCTCTCTCTCTCTCCTTCTCCATCTCTTCCTTTCATGCTTTCCTTCTGTACCTGATACTTTCTAATACCAGAGATAAGAGTTACAGAACAGTCAACATTGACACAATATATCTAGCCCAGCAAATCAGTGTTAAAATGATCTCTGCACAGTGCAAGGCTGACCTCTACTGGTAAGGGAGGAGGGAGAAAAACAGTATCACATCCTTTTATGTTTCCTTCCTTCCTTCCTTCCTTCCTTCCTTCCTTCCTTCCTTCCTTCCTTCCTTCCTTCCTTCCTTCCTTCCTTCCTCTCTTCCTCTCTTCCTTCCTCTCTTCCTTCCTCTCTTCCTCTCTTCCTTTCTCTCTCTCTTTCTGTCTCTCTCTACCTTTCTATCTTTCTCTATACCTTTCTCCATACCTTTCTTTCTCTTTCACTCTCTCTTCTTTCTTTCTGTCTTTCTCCCTTTCCCTTCTTTTTTCTTCTTCTTTTGTTAGTTTTCTTTATTTTTTCTTCCTTAGTTTAAAAGAAGATGGAGTGCGCAGCTGCAATTTGGGACCGTAGAGAACCTACGGCCTCTCACTAGCCCAGATCATCGGTTCTAAAATGATCTCTGCACAGTGCACGGCTGCCCTCTGCTGGTAACCGAGGTGGCAGGAAAACGGCATCAAAACGGCATCACTTTTTCTCTTTCTTTTTCTTTCTTTTTTTTTTTTTCTCTTTCTTTCTTTCTTTCTTTCTTTCTTTCTTTCTTTCTTTCTTTCTTTCTTTCTTTCTTTCTTTCTTTCTTTCTTTCTTTCTTTCTTTCTTTCTTCCTTTCTTCCTTCCTTCCTT
>NW_023307602.1:0-11213 GCF_011077185.1 Oxyura jamaicensis
CTGCCTGTGGGAAGCCCACGCTGGATCAGTTCAGCAAGGACTGTATCCCGTGGGAGGGACCCTACGTAAATTGAATTGGGTAAATTGATGTTGTGTGGGTGGAGGGTTCAACTGCGAATCACAGAATTGTAGGGGTGGGAAGGGACCTCAAGAGATCATCGGGTCCAACCCCCCTGCCAAAGCAGGTTCCTCAGAGCAGGCTGCCCAGGTAGGCGTCCAGACGGGCCTTGAATATCTCCAGAGAAGGAGACTCCACAACCTCCCTGAGCAGCCTGTTCCAGTACTCCATCACCCTCACATGAAGAAGTTATTTTGCATGTTGGTGCAGAACTTCCTGTGCTCCATTTTATGGCCATTGCCCCTTGTCCTGTCCCCACAAACCACTGAAAAGAGGTTGGCCAAATTCCACTGTCTCCCACACTTAAGATACTTGTAAACATTGATAAGATCCCCTCTCAGTCTTCTCTTCTCAAGGCTGAACAGACCCAAGTCTCTCAGCCTTTCCTTATAGGGAAGATGTTCCAGCCCTGTATCATTTTTGTTGCTCTCCGCTGGAATCTTTCCAGAAGATCCCCATCTTTTTTGTACTGGGGAGCCTAGAACTGGACACAGTACTCCAGGTGAGGCCTGACCAGGGCAGAGTAGATGAGGAGGATCACCTCCCTTGACCTGCTGGCCACGCTCCTTTATTAAAAGGATGCCAGGATCCCATAGTCCTTCTTAGTGGCCCTGTGGCTGAACACAGATCTCGAGCTCATCCTGTTTATTTCCCATGCTCCGCACATTGTTATACAGGCACTTTAGGGAAGCAGCAGGCGCAGTTACCTGTGGGCTCGGTTAAGTGAGAAGGGGCATGATTTAATTTCACTTAGCAACTCAGGTTGTGAAGGACCTTGAAGATAATGTAGGCCCAGGGCTGATAACCTTGAGTGATGTTACAACTGGAATATGCAGAACTATGTGTAGGAGGAGAGACGACATCACTCCGCGTGAACAACACTGTTGTACCGATTATATTAGTGCTAGAGACGCATGTACAGAGAAGCTAGACCAATCATAAGTTGCTGTTGGCGCGTGCTGTAGTTAGTAGCATAAATATTCTTTGTTAGAACTTGCAATAAAGGAGAATGATTATACTCGCATCGAGGTTGCGTCGTTACTCCGGGTCACTCCCATTCCGACATCTGGTAGCAGGGGATGGTTACTTGCCAGATAGTCCAGGTCAACTGAGTTCTCCAAGACTGCAGTAAGCAGCTAGAGGAGGGGAATGGGAAACTAAATGGCTGGGGGGAGTGCTGCCTGTGTACATAGTCAGGGCAGACACGGACCTCCCCTCCCAGAGATAAGCGCAGCTATGGAGGTGAAAGCTGCAGCAACATTGCTCGCTGGAATACTCTCTAAGAGAGGTATCGAGACAACGGGAAAGCAACCGATCAAATTGATCAAGCTGGGACAATGATGGGGACATTTTAGAGAGACAACCCTGCTGTTCTCTGTTATGGAATGGCAGGAATTTGGGAATACCATGTGGGAAAAGACTATAACGGGAGATTCAAAAGATGAAAAGGAGGTGAAAACTGTCCACAAGATGTGACGTACAGTATTAGAGACGTTAAAAACCATGAAGGCAGAAAGGGAAGTAGCCTGTGCCGCTGCTCAAATGCTAATCCCGGGGATGGCCCCTATAAATCTGGGGACTCTGAAAGAAAACCCGGGACTCTTGCGCGTATCTTTGGGCTCCCTGTGGTTAAAGGAATGCCCGGGGTTCCATGCTCGATGGTTTCTGAACTCCTATCGCGCATTGAAGGTGAAGGGCCAGGTAATGGGCCGCCCCCACATTATGCGGAAGTCCCGCCGGACCCACCATCAAGCGCGGAAAAAGTGGAAGTTGGCGGGGCCAGGTCAAAGCAGAGATCTGAGCCGCTTGCGGAAGCAACACCCCAGGACGCCCAGGGGGGATGTCCTGCACCACCCACAGGCGAGGGAGGAGAGGCGTGCCAACCCCCGCCCTCGGGTCTGCCTCTGCACCCACCCTTGCCGCTCTCTACTGATTCCTCTGCTCCGGCAACTCCTATATATTCTTTATTAGAACTTGCAATAAAGGAGAACGATTATACTCGCATCGAGGTTGCATTGTTACTCCGGGTCACTCCCATTCCGACAGTTACCCCTGGAGGGATGCAAGAAGAAGATTCCAGATGGGGTATCGGGATCATTACCTCCTCTGAGGAGCCCTCGGACAATCCTATGAGATAACTCAGAAGTTTTTCCCTACTATCTTCAACAGTGACAGCAGTGACATCTTCCCCCAGCCCTTCTCTGTCATTTACAGCTCCCCTCCCTTCCCCCATCAAACCTAGTTTAAAGCCCTGGTAATCAGCCTGGAGAGCTTGCTCCCCAACACACTTGTGCCCCACTTGCTGACTTGGAGTCGGTCAGCAGCCCACATATCCAGTTTCTCAAAGGACTGCCCAAGGTCAAAATACCCATAGCCTTGATCCAGACACCACCCCTCAGCCAGTCGTTCACCTGTCTCTTTCTGCTTCTTCTTTCTGGGTCCCGGTCACCCAGCAGGAGGACAGAGGAGAACACTATCTGCAACCCCGATCCCTTCAATGACCTTCCCAGGGATACAAAGTCCTTTTTAATATTCCTCATTTTTCTTGTTGCAGCTTCCTGAATGCAGCAACCTGAATGACAACAAGAGGATAGTAGTCCTCCGGTTTAATGAGCTGTGGTAGAGCCTTCCTAGCATCTCTGACACGTGCCCCAGGAAGACAGCACACCTCTCTGGATAGGTTATCCGGGCGACAAATGGGAGCCTCAGTGCCCCTCAGCAAAGAGTCTCCAATCACTAAGACTCTCTGCCCTTTTTTTGTGGCGCTGGTTGTGATGCAGTGCCCCGTCTGGCCCCGCTCCCTATGCCCAATACTTCCCCCAATCTTGACATGCTTCTCAGGGTTCCGAAAACTGTCCAGACCCTCAACGTCTTCCTTTTCCTGCCTGAGAGCCTCAAATCTATTACCCAGGGACACCATGGGGGTTGGTGGCACCGTGGGTGTCAGGGGCAAATGTCTCTTTCTGCTTCGAGCTGAGACGAGGGTCCAGCCCCTTTCCTCTTGCGGGTTGTCAAGCCCTCTGTACTGCATGTGATCAGCTGGGTCAACTAATACCCCATGTAGGGACTTAGGAGGGGGCTGCTGGGCATCAGCAGGGGCAGGTTGACACTTCCTATCCGTCACCCTCAGAGACTCCCAGGAGCCCCTCAGGCTGCCTATTTCTCAATGCAGCCCAGCCACCTGCTTGAGGAGTTCCTTGAGCAGGGCACACCTGCACCAATGATAGCCCTCTCTTCCCTCAGGACCCAGGTGGGCCTCCAGATTCTGGAGCTCCCCGCAGTCTCCAGTGTGGACTGCCACTTCACCCCTCAGGGGATCCACCTGAATGCCCAGGCACCGCCACCATTTTGCAGCCACTTGCCAATGTGATCAGCTCCCCGGCAGACGCGTTCTGAAGCGGAGCGGGGGATCAAGGCGGGCAGGGCTTTTTTTTGGCATTGAGGCCTCTTGAAGCAGCCGAAGGAGCCGCCAGGACCCAGCAGCCCTCGCAAGGTAGGCTGACGAGGCGTAGGCAGAGCCAGCAGTGCCCCCTCCCCGGCCGTTCAAAAGCAGCCCCTAGGGAGCGCAGCAACAGGATGGGCAAACAGGGCGTGGTGCATCAGAAGGGCATGGCACAGCAGTTTGTGCAGCAGTTCGCACAGGCAGGGCGAGCAAGGAGGGCCCCTCGCCACTCTTTTGCAGCAGTCTTTCACATCAGTACCTGTAACCTGCTTGCGAGGAACCTGGCCATGGTATCAACCAGGCAGAAAACCATGGCCTTCGCATCACTTGCGGCCTCTCCAGCTACAGTCACCGATGTGGCTACTCAGATGGAGGGCTCGGGGAAACACACTGCCATCCAAGTCTTGGGCTGCAGGTTGTGCCCGAGTCTTCTGTCAGTATCCGACACCGGTGGATACTGTCCGGTGTTGCTGTCGGATACTGACAGGGTATCTGCTCATCTTTGGGGATTCTTCTGTGCCACAAGAGTCCTGTTATCCATTACATTCTGGAGAAAACTACACCCAGCTCCTTTGAAACTCTTGAACATAATTACTGGGATTTGTGGGATCTCTTCCTTTACTTTCTCTATAACTGATATCTGATATTGCAATGCAAAGTATTTTAGTGTCATCACCTAGTGATCTGAAAACAACTTTTGTCTTTTTCCCAACTACAAGACAGAAATCATTACTGATTTTTATTATTTTTATTATCAGAAATTTCTGATATTTTCAGCCCATAAAGGGTCAGTGCCACTGTTCATTTAGCTCATAATATATTTGGAAAATCCTTCCTTTACTTTGAGTACTAAGACTCCCTAAATTTAATTTTATGACAGCTAGGACTGTCATAAAACCTCCCATAAGACCTCCCCCCCCCCATTTTTTTAAAAAAACTAGGGAGTCGTATTTAAAATTATTTCTTTGCACTAATTAACTTTTAATCAGAACATACTAACTGGCCAAAACTAAAACTTTACATGAAGATATACAAGTTTCTCTTCAGTATCTTTATCAGTGATCTAGATGAGGGGATCGAGTACACCCTCAGTAAATTTGCAGATGACACCAAGTTAGCTGCACGTGTCGATCTGCTCGAGGGTAGGAAGGCTCTGCAGGAGGATCTGGATAGGCTGGACCGATGGGCCGAGGCCAACGGTATGAAGTTCAACAAGGCCAAGTGCCGGGTCCTGCACCTGGGACACAACAACCCCAAACAGCGCTACAGGCTGGGAGATGTATGGCTAGAAAGCTGCCTGGAAGAGAAGGACCTGGGAGTAGTGGTTGACAGTCGGCTGAATATGAGCCAGCAGTGTGCTCAGGCGGCCAAGAAGGCCAGCAGCATCCTGGCTTGCATAAGAAACAGCGTGGCCAGCAGGTCCAGGGAAGTGATTGTCCCCCTGTACTCGGCTCTGGTGAGGCCGCACCTCGAGTCCTGTGTTCACTTTTGGGCCCCTCGCTACAAGAAGGACATGGAGGTGCTCGAGCGAGTCCAGAGAAGGGCTACGAAGCTGGTGAAGGGTCTGGAGAACAAGTCTTATGAGGAGCGGCTGAGGGAGCTGGGACTGTTTAGCCTGGAGAAGAGGAGGCTCAGGGGCGACCTTATTGCACTCTACAGGTACCTGAAGGGAGGCTGTAGCGAGGTGGGGGTTGGTCTATTCTCCCACGTGCCTGGTGACAGGACGAGGGGGAATGGGCTTAAGTTGCACCAGGGGAGGTTTAGGTTGGATATTAGGAAGAACTTCTTTACTGAACAGGTTGTTAGTCACTGGAATAGGCTGCCCAGGGAAGTGGTTGAGTCACCATCCCTGGAGGTCTTTAAAAGACGTTTAGATGCAGAGCTTAGGGATATGGTTTAGTGGAAGATCTGTTAGCGTTAGGTCGGAGGTTGGACTCGGTGATCTTGGAGGTCTCTTCCAACCTAGACTATTCTGTGATTCTGTGATTCTGTGATCTTTATGGGTCCCTTCCAACTTGGGATATTCTATGATTCTTTAACTTCATATCTCTCTTTCCAAGGGCCTAACTTAATCTCTCATATTGAGAGCATAACTTCATTATCCTTGTTGCCTCCCCATTTTGAGGACAGGCTCCCTTCTTATACCATTTGCCCCACACCAGTACTTTTCCACTAACTATTCATTGGTCAACAACTTTGCCTGGTAACAGCAAACACCCAGCAACTTCCATCCCTTAACAGCTGGAGAACAAGCAACCGGAGATGGCAGGGCGTCTCCTGAATCACCTTTCTTTGTTTCCTCTAAACTCTTTACATTCCTGATGGCCTCATCGTTAAGAGTCTGATGTTATCACCAACCATGGGGCTTGTCGACCCCCATGGCCACACTCCCACATCACTGATATGCAGTGTCAACTATACTGGGATGCTTCATCACTCTGATTTTATTTCTGCTACCTCTAACCTGCTGCCTACCTTCTCTGGTTAGAATATAATATAATCCAGGAGCTTTTCTGCATATTTCCTGTCACAGCAGTACCTCAGTGTTGGTGAGATAACAGAAAAATAGTAAAATAAATCTATTTCAGAATTTCTGATAGTTTTTCACATATTCTGGATATCCTGGTGCTTCAGCTGCCCCTGACTGAATGTACCTTTCCTTACCAGATCTTAAGCCTGAGCAGCCCCAGTTGTTTCTCTGAAGTTTGAAAGAAATAGTTCTAAGAGATCTCACGCAGAAACAAAAAACAGGAGTAAACCCAGGAACCATAACTGAATGGACAGGAAATGTAAGGTCACAGAGACAGGACTGATGGAAGAGTCCATCTGGTCGTCTACCTGTACCTCTCTTCCAGTAGGTTTGGTTTTTATCCTCCTTTACCAAAGCATAACACACAGCAGTGTTACTGTATGAGGAACTACTCTATATGCCTTGCTTGAGCTGGGGTCCCATTTTCTGCTTTTGTGAAACATGGGATTAGAAATTAGAGGGTGATTGATTAACAATGAATATGTAGACAACACTAATTGCTTAACAAGTGCTCTGTTTGTGTCCTGGTTTTAACTAGGAGAGAGTTAATTTTCCTCCCAGTAGCTGGTAGAGTGCTATGTTTTGGATTTAGGATGAGACTAATGATGATAACACACTGATGTTTTATTGTTGCAGAGCAGTGTTTGCACTAAGCCAAGGACTTTTCAGCTTCTCTCTCTATCCTGCCAGCAGGCAGGCTGGGGGTACAGCAAGAGCTGGGAGGGGACAGAGCCAGGACAGCTGACCCAAACTGGCCAAAGGGGTATTCCATACCATCTGACGTCATGCTGAACAATATATAGGGGTGGCTAGCCGGGGTGGGGGGCGGGCTGCCTGGGATAGGCTGGACATTGGTCAGCGGGTGGTGAGCAATTGCATTGTGCATCACTTTTTTTTTGTACATATTATTATTATTTTATTTTCCTGTCCTAATAAACTGTCTCTGTCTCAACCCATAGGTTTCAGTTTTTTCTCATTTCTCTCCCCCATCCCAGAGAGGGAGGGTGGAAGGTGAGCGAACGGCTTTGTGGTGTTTAGCTGCTGGCCGGGTTAAACCACAGCAGTTCTTTTGGCACCCAACGTGGGGTCCGAATTGTTGAGATAACGACAGATCTGAATAGAGTGTATTGAAACAAAATTCTGTTAAACATTTCATCAGTTTAATATTTATTAATCACAATGTCGATTTTTGTGATCTCAAGTCTGCTGTGCCTGTTTTCCGAATTGAGTTATATAGCACATTACTTACTGTATGTGTTCCCTGTCGTGTTGCTTATCACTGCTGGGGGTTGGTACAAGGTTATTATTTTGCTGTACTGTGTAACACTGGCTTATGATATGATAAAATTACCGGCCATGAGACTAACCTGGTATTTGTACTCAGCATTGTCATCAACTCCATACTTTGGGAACCCTACCTCAGAAACTATTAATAATTACACTTTTAATGCTTTTTCTTCAGGGAGCCAATCTATGGAGGGGTCAGGGGAAGATGTTTTTTCCCATTTGTTCACTCTCCCTTTCTTCTCCTCCAGGCGAGTTAGGGTAGCTTTCCAAAAGTTTGAATATCCTTGGGATGTTCAGACCAGCATGTTCTCATTGTTATGTCTCCTGAATGTGTTTCAGGTTCTGTCTAAGGTTAAACAAATACTTAAGAGTGTCATCCAGAGATCTGTCCTGAGGCAGGATAGTTATGAGTGGCAGGGAGAGTGGGAGGATATGGGCAGGCACCTAGAGCAGTGGGCACCTCCAGTGCTTTGGAAATTTACCCCTGAACAACTGAAAAATCCTAAAAAACTGGTGGAGTGCTTGAAAAAGGTGTGTCATCACCCTGGCAGTACCAAAATACAGAAATGCAGTGGCAACGTGCTGGGGCTTGGTTTATGTTACCGAGCTGTACTCAATGCCAGTATAACCCCATTGACAGAGCCGGCGGCCACTTCAACCTCTGAGACAGACCCAGCAGCCACTCCAAGCCCTAAAACAGGCCCCAAGGCTGAGCCAGGAAAACAAACTGTGTTGGTTGCACCCGTAACCAGGTTGAAAAAAATAGTACAGAGAGTCAGGTCGTTTAGAACGCAGAGAGTCTTCTGTTAGGTCTAGGTGTAGAGAAGACGACGCCGGGCTATTAGAGGAGCAGGAGGATGAAGATGAAGATGAAGATGTTGAAAAAACAGCAGTATCAAGCCGAAACCTAAACAAGCGTGAGCTACGAGATGTGCGAAAGATTTCAGTCGCTGCATAGGCGAGCAGCTTGTCAACTGGCTGCTCCGGTGCTGGGACACTGGAGCCAATAGCGTGGAATTAGAGGGCAGGGAAGCCAGGCGGCTGGGATCCCTTGCTAGAGATGCAGACATTGACAAAGCAATTGCTAGGCAATGAACAAATATCCACAGATCCAGATGACGTCAAGTGTACACGACCCATGTGGCAGAAGTTTGTACGGAGTGCACCATCATCATATGCCGGCTCATTGGCAATAATGGCCTGGAAAGAGGATGAGGCACCCACAGTGGGTGATGTGGCTAAATGACTCCGGCAGTATGAAGAAAGTCTCTCTTCTTCCCTGTAGGCCTGAGTCTCGGCTGTGGAGAAACTTTCTGAAAGCGTCCATCAACTAAAAGAGAATACTTTGGAGAAACTTTCTGAAAAGGTCCACCACCTCGAAGAGAGATTATTTTCCTCCCCTCCTGTACAAACCAATGTCTCAGCTATTAGGGGTAAGCGCCCTTCTGTGCAAGGAAGACGATATGGGGGGTACACACCCTATGCCACCCTGTACTTTTACCTTCGTGACCATGGAGAGGACATGAGAAAATGGGATGGAAAATCTACCTCAACCCTAGAGACACGGGTACGTGAATAGCAAGGAAAAACAAGCAGGAAAAATGGGTTCTCTGAGAAACTTGCTGCTACAACATTCAGCGGGCAGTCCTCCAGACACAGAAATGAAGATTCTGACCAGGATTAGAGGGGCCCTGCCTCCAGCCAGGGGGAGGAAAGGGACAATCGAGTTTATTGGACTGTGTGGATTCAATGGCCTGGCAGGTCAGACGCACAGAAGTATAAGACTTTAGGAGACACCGGTGCAAAATGTACTCTAATGCCATCAAGCTATACAGGGCCAGAACCCATCAGTACTTATGGAGTGACAGGGGGATACCAGCAGTTAACTGTATTGGAGGCTGAAGTGAGTCTAACTGGGAATGAATGGCAAAAACACCGTATTGTGACTGGCCCAGATGCTCCATGCATCCTTGGCATAGACTCTCTGAAGAGAGGATTTTTCAAGGACCCAAAAGGCTTCCGCTGGGCTTTTGGCATAGCTGCCTTAGAGACAGAGGGCATTGAACAATTGTCTACCTTGCCCGGTCTCTCAGAGGACCCTTTTGTTGTGGGGCTGCTGAGGGTCAAAGAACAAGTGCCAATTGCTAGCACAACTGTGCACCGGCAGCAATATCGCACCAACCAAGACTCCTTGATTCCCATCCATAAGCTAATTCGTCAACTGGAGAGCCAAGGAGTGATTAGCAAGACTCATTCACCTTTTAATAGTCCCATATGGCCAGTGCAAAAGTCTAATGGTGAGTGGAGACTAACAGTGGACTATCGTGGCCTGAACGAGGTCACACCACCACTGAGTGCTGCAGTGCCGGACATGCTAGAACTCCAGTACAAACTGGAATCAAAGGCAGCCAAGTGGTATGCCACAATTGATATCGCTAATGCATTTTTCTCCATCCCTCTAGCAGCAGAGTGCAGGCCACAGTTTGCTTTTACTTGGAGGGGAGTCCAATATACTTGGAATCGGCTGCCCCAGGGGTGGAAACACAACCCTACAATTTGCCATGGACTGATCCAGTCTGCGCTGGAGCACGGGGGAGCTCCTGAACACCTGCAGTACATCAATGACATCATTGTGTGGGGTGACACAGCAAAAAAAGTTTTTGAGAAAGGGAGAGATCCAGTTTTTAGGAATAAAATGGCAAGATGGACGTCGTCAAATCCCAATGGATGTGATCAACAAAATAACAGCTATGTCTCCACCAACCAGCAAAAAAGAAACAGAAACTTTCCAAGGTGTCGTGGGGTTTTGGAGAATGCACATTTCAAATTACAGTCTGATTGTAAACCCATTCTACCAAGTAACCCGTAAGAAGAATGATTTTGAATGGGGCCCTGAGCAATGACAAGCCTTTGAACAAATTAAGCAGGAAATAGTTCATGCAGTAGCCCTTGGGCCAGTCCAAACAGGACCAGATGTAAAGAATGTGCTCTACACCGCAGCCAGGGAGAATGGCCCCACTTGGGGCCTCTGGCAGAAAGAATCTGGGGAAACTCGAGGTCGACCCCTAGGATTTTGGAGTCGGGGATACAGAGGATCCGAGGCTCACTACACTCCAACTGAAAAGGAGATATTGGCGGCATATGAAGGAGCTTGATCTACTTTGGAAGTGGTCGGTACTGAAGCACAGCTCCTCCTGGCACCCCGACTGCCAGTACTGGGCTGGATGTTCAAAGGAATGTCCCCTCTACACAAACCCGCAATGGTAAGCGCCACGTACTTACAATGGTGGAAGCAACCACTGGGTGGCTGGAAACATATCCTGTGCCCCATGCCACCACCCGAAACACTATCCTGGGCCTTGAAAAGCAAGTGCTATGGCGACATGGCACCCCAGAAAGAATTGAGTCAGACAATGGGACTCATTTCCGAAACAACCTTATAGATACTTGGGCAAAAGAACAAGGTACTGAGTGGGTGCATCACATCCCCTGTTACGCACCAGCCTCTGGTAAAGTAGAGCGATATAATGGACTGTTCAAGACTACACTGAAAGCAATGGGTGCTGGGACATTCAGAAATTGGGACACACATTTGGCCTAATAAACTGTCTCTATCTCAATCTATAGGTTTCAGTTTTTTCTCGTTTCTCTCCCCCATTCCAGAGAGGGAGGGGGGAGGGTGAGCGTACAGCTGTGTGGTGTTTAGCTGCCAGCCGGGTTAAACCGCAAGAGTTTGCAATGTACTGTTCTTGTGCTGTGTGATAAATTAGTGGGGGTTTGTTCATTGTTGATACAGTCCTTGCTGAACTGATCCAGCGTGGGCTTCCCACAGGCAG
>NW_023307603.1:0-2036 GCF_011077185.1 Oxyura jamaicensis
AAAGATTCTGTTCCATGTAGATATGTTAGTCAATATTCTAAATGATTGGAAAATGTCACAGTAATTTGCTTCGGTGACAGGTTCCTCTTTAACGTGTAGTCTCTCAAAATCTTGAGGTAGTCTATCAAAATCTGTTCATATAGGGTCTAGCCCTTGCAGTTAAGGGCAGAAGAGGCATGGCTGCAGGATTATGAATTTTAATTTCTTAGCTAATAAGTAAGCTTCTTGGTCCTGCTGAAGGCATATTCTAAAAATAGCTTGTTCCTTTTGTTTTCCTTGAAGAGTAACAGGATCAGCTATAAGTGATCCCGACCCCAAGTGCTCAAGCCAAACCTAGTTTCTTAGAGGTTGGTTTCATGAGTGATCCACCCTTTACTTCTTTGCAGATTTTACCAAGCCTGAATCCTTCTGAAACTTATCTTGTATTTGAAGGCATTAAATTCTTGAGTATCACAGAATCATCTAGGTTGGAAGAGACCTCCAAGATCATCTAGTCCAACCTCTGACCTAACACTAACAAGCCCTCCACTAAACCATATCCCTAAGCTCTACATCTAAACGTCTTTAAAAGACCTCCAGGGATGGTGACTCAACCACTTCCCTGGGCAGCCTATTCCAGTGACTAACAACCCTTTCAGGAAAGAAGTTCTTCCTAATATCCAACCTAAACCTCCCCTGGCACAACTTTAGCCCATTCCCCCTCGTCCTGTCACCAGGCACGTGGGAGAATAGACCAACCGCCACCTCCTTACAGCCTCCTTTAAGGTACCTGTAGAGTGCGATAAGGTCACCCCTGAGCCTCCTCTTCTCCAGGCTAAACAGTCCCAGCTCCCTCAGCCGCTCCTCATAAGACTTGTTCTCCAGAGCCCTCACCAGCTTTGTAGCCCTTCTCTGGACTCGCTCAAGCACCTCCATGTCCTTCTTGTAGTGAGGGGCCCAAAGCTGAACACAGTACTCGATGTGCGGCCTCACCAGAGCCGAGTACAGGGGGACAATCACTTCCCTGGACCTGCTGGCCACGCTGTTTCTTATGCAAGCCAGGATGCTGCTGGCCTTCTTGGCTGCCTGAGCACACTGCTGGCTCATATGCAGCTGACTGTCAACCAATACTCCCATGTCCTTCTCTGACAGGCAGCTTTCCAACCACACATCTCCCAGCCTGTAGCTCTGTTTGGGGTGGTTGTGCCCCAGGTGCAGGACCCGGCACTTGGCCTTGTTGAACTTCATACCGTTGGCCTCGGCCCATTGGTCCAGCCTATCCAGATCCTCCTGCAGAGCCTTCCTACCCTCGAGCAGATCGACACACGCACCTAACTTGGTGTCGTCTGCAAACTTGCTGAGGGCGCACTCGATCCCCTCGTCCAGATCATCGATGAAGATGTTAAAGAGGACTGGTCCCAGTACCGAGCCCTGGGGGACTCCACTAGTGACCGGCCTCCAACTGCATTTGACTCCATTCACCACAACTCTCTGGGCCCGGCCATCCAGCCAGCTCTTAATCCAACGAAGTGTACGCCAGTCCAAGCCATGAGCAGCCAGTTTCCTGAGGAGAATGCTGTGGGGGACAGTGTCAAATGCCTTACTGAAGTCAAGGTAGACCACGTCCACAGCCTTTCCCTCATCCACTAAGCGTGTCACCTTGTCACAGAAGGAGATCAGGTTCGTCAAGCAGGACCTGCCCTTCATAAACCCATGCTGACTAGGCCTGATTGCCTGCTTGCCCTGCAACTGCCGCATGATGACACCCAAGATAATCTGCTCCATGAGCTTCCCTGGCACTGATGTTCAACTAACAGGCCTATAGTTCCCCTGGTCTACCCTCCGGCCCTTATTGTAGATGGGCGTCACGATAGCCGCCAGTCAAGTGGGACCTCCCCCGATAGCCAGGACTGCCTATCAATGATGGGAAGCGGCTTGGCCAGCTCCTCCACCAGTTCTCTCAGTACCCTCGGGTGGATCCCATTCAGCCCCATCAACTTGCGTACATCCAAATGCTGTAGCAGGTTGTCAACCATTTCGTCGTGGATTGGGGGGGG
>NW_023307604.1:0-3087 GCF_011077185.1 Oxyura jamaicensis
TTTTCTTTTTCATTTTTTTCATTTCAAAATGAAAGAAAGCAAGAAAATAGACAGGAAGTGGAATCAAATCAATCAAAAAATATCAAGTTTTGTATCCATAAAAAACAAAGGCACCCCAAGGAGCTTACCAGAGCCCACATTTACTTCTGGTCTCCTCTCCATCATGAGAGCCCTCACCCCCTTCACCTGCTGCCTCCTCCTGCCCAAGGCGTCCTCCCAACCGAGAGCTTGTCTCTCATGGAAATTCTGCACACATGGAAGCAAAGCAAAGGCCAGGTTGTTCCAAGTAATAACTTCAAAGGACATAAGAGTTTATGTAATCCATCTGAGAATCAGAATTCTTCTACTTAAAGTTCCTATAAAAGTAGATGTTCTTTTTCCATGGTTTCTCCCCATTTCCTTTATACTCACCATTAAACACAAAAACTTCAGAATACATTTGCTTTCTTTGATGGATTTTGTACATTTGTTTAGGCTAATTTATTTTTACATGGCAGCAAGTGAAACCTCTCCATGCTCACCACGTTGCTCCATGGAGAAGGCACCCAAGGGTGACCCCCTGGGACGCCCAAAAGCCTCCAAAGAAACCCCTGAGCACAGTACGCAAGAATGATCTCATCTCCTTGATGGTTTAAAGCCATTTTTCATAGTTTAGTTTTCTCAGTTTTTACTTTGCCTTGGCAAATTATTCCTTCCAGGCTTGTGGGAGCAGGGATGCCCTGTGCCCAGGGCTTGCTCCTTGTTCCTTCCAAGGAAGGACTTTCATCGTGAACCAGATCCTCTGATGTCTGCTATTGGAAAGGATGGGGTTTGGGGCTTCTTGTAACAAATCAATACAAGAAAAAGTAGCAGCATCCTTCTGCAGCTGCTCCAGGAGTCGCTTGGTGCAATCCTGCTGCACTGTGCCCATGCCAAGGGATGACTGCTGTGCAAAACCACCCAGATCCCATTTCTTGGGGCTTTTGAGCTTTGTGAGCAAGATGAGCTCGTCCTGTCTTTGTGCCACCTTCCAGCCCTCGGATTTATTGTCCCCAGTGGTCATTGCACCTCTTCTCCTCCAGGAAGCTTTTGTTCTTCCCAGCGGGTGAGTGCACTTTGCAGGTAATTCCAGGAAGGGTTTTCTGGTCAAGCCTCAGTCTGTAACCAGGGTCTGTGCCACTTTGTCTTTGGGCGTATTTAAGATGTGCTGGTAGTGCCAGCCCTCTGCTTGATAGATGTGCTTGTGCTGGTTTTAATTTCACAATTAAAATGCGATGTTCCTTCCAACCACAGGCCGGAGGGTTGGAGATGCAGGGACACGTTTGTTGGTGACGCAGGTTGCTTATTCATAGCGTTGGTTGTGGCTCTAGGAGTAACGGTCCCACTCGGGTGAAAATGATAGCAGCTAGCGTTTACCAAACCCATTGCTAAGGCAGGAGGATGAAGGTGGATTTAAAACAAGATCTAGGGAAAACACTGGAGCCCTTGGCATGCAAACATCGGATTTGCTGGTGAACTGTGGTTCATTTGAACAAACTGGGAGCTGGGGTTCACTCTGAGCAGACACAGGGGCCAGATAAGAAACCTCGTGGTGCACGCATCCATCTCCTGGCTCAAACAGAAACACGTGAATTTTTGTACCTGGGAGGCATTCAAGGAACTGAGCCTGGGCACCGGCCCTACAAGCAGCTCCTCCCATCCTTGCCACCTCCCCATCCCTTCTCCTGGCCCTCCAGCCCTTCTCTTTCCCCTTCCCTTCTCATCCAGCCCTGTCCCCCTGGCTGGAGGGATGAAGTCAGCAAGCAACGCTGCTTTTTTGCCAGCTTGAGCAATGCAGGAGCAGGACCCTCCTTCCTCCTGCAGTTCCGCTGCACAGCTGGAACAAGGCAGGAACAGCACGTTTTTTTCCTGATTTCTGGCTGTTTTTTTAACTTTTCAGAGGTTAAGAAGCACTCGTTGAGGAGCAGCACGTGGCACAAGGCTTTATTTTGCAGGGAAGCTGAGGGTTTCTGACCACACCTGGGAAGCTCGGCATGAGCTCAGTGCCTTGGGGCACGGACACGTCCTTTCCTCACCACGTCTAGAAAGAAGTATCATCATCGTGCCCAAATCACCCTTTCACTGGTGGGTGAGACCTGACTTTAAGCCTATTTCTCACCTTCTGGCTTTCTGCATGACCTCCCTGCTGCTGCAGCTTCTTGCATCAGCCGTTTCCTTTGCTTCTTCCCCTGACATCTCGGTTTTGCTTATTTTAAGCGTACCTTCCTTTGGCTGTTTGCAAATCAGCCAGCGTTTCCATTTCACAGACCCACAGATGTCTGCCAGCGGTCTCTGTGTATTGTTCCTCCTGCTTCACGCTCGAATAGTCATTGCTCTGTCCTTTAATATCCCCAAAATCCAATAATAATAATAATAATAAAAACAATCATAAAAATAATAACAATAATAACAAAGCTAGCATGAGTTACAAGAAATTTTCTGTAAATCAGGGGTGGAAATTAGAGGGAAGAGAGCCAGGCATTGCCCTTGAGTCCCACGTGGTTTGCAAACACCCCATCCTGCATCACCATCGTGGATGGGGAGGGACCCATGGAAACTCACGTCGCGGGGAAAGGACGACGAGGCTGGGCGTTTTGGGGGGCTTGGGACCTTTCTGGGGGTTGGGACTGGCAGCTCAGCTCCTGCTGGTGCCTGCAAGCAGGGATTTCTGCTTGGGGAACGAGGCAGCAGAGCAAAGAGGACGTGCTGAGGGGATTTCAGCAAGCAGCTCCGAGTCTGCTCTCGGCGATGGGTGGCAGCTCACTGGTGCCAGCCGCGGGTCGTGCTCTGGCAGCTGCTGTATGGGGGCTGTCTGTGGGTTTTCAGGGTGCATCTGCTCATTTATTACAGTAAAAAGGGGGATTTGCTGAAATCATCCTTGTCATGGGCTGTACCAAGCCTGGCCAGGGCCCTCCAGCCCCACGCTGTGTCCCCGGGAGGATGGAGGGGGCAGAGAAGGGGTGGACGTGTGAATTGCAACATTTCTGTTCAAACAATCATATTTTGGGCATTAATGGCCATTAATGGGATGGGGATGGGATGGGATGGGATGGGATGGGATGGGATGGG
>NW_023307605.1:0-1550 GCF_011077185.1 Oxyura jamaicensis
TGTCCTTATTTATGTCCCCAGCGTGTCCCCATGTCTGTCCCGTCTGTCCCCGCGTCCCGTCTTGTGTCCCCATGTCCATCCTGTCTGTGGCCATGTGTCCCCAGCGTGTCCCTGTGTCCTTATTTATGTCCCCAACGTGTCCCCATGCCTGTCCCACCTGTCCTTGTGTTCATATTTGTGTCCCCCGTCTGTCCCCGCGTCCCGTCTTGTGTCCCTGTGTCCGTCCTGTCTGTGGCCATGTGTCCCCAACGTGTCCTCGTGTCCATATTTGTGTCCCCAGCGTGTCCCCGTGCCTGTCCCGTCTGTCCCCATGTCCTTACTTATGTCCCCAACGTGTCCCCATGTCCTTATTGTGTCCCCAGCGTGTCCCAGTGTCCATATATGTGTCCCCAACGTGTCCCCAACATGCCCTCGTGTCCTTATTTATGTCCCCAGCGTGTCCCCATGTCTGTCTCGTCTGTCCCCATGTCCTTATTTATGTCCCCAACGTGTCCCCGTGCCTGTCCCACCTGTCCTTGTGTCCATATTTGTGTCCCCCGTCTGTCCCCGCGTCCCATCTTGTGTCCCTGTGTCCATCCTGTCTGTGGCCATGTGTCCCCAACGCGTCCCCGTCCCCGTGTGTGTCCCCAACGCGTCCCCATATCCATATGTGTCCCCGTGCCTGTCCCATCTGTCCCCGTGTCCATATGTGTGTCCCCAACGTGTCCTCGTGTCCATATTTGTGTCCCCAGCGTGTCCCCGTGCCTGTCCCATCTGTCCCCATGTCCTTTTTTATGTCCCCAACGTGTCCCCGTGTCTGTCCCGTCTGTCCCCGCGTCCCGACTTGTGTCCCCGTGTCCGTCCTGTCTGTGGCCATGTGTCCCCAACGTGTCCCCGTGTCCTTATTTGTGTCCCCAACATGTCCCAGTGTCCATATATGTGTCCCCAATGTGTCCCCAACATGCCCTCGTGTCCATATTTGTGTCCCCAGCGTGTCCCCATGCCTGTCCCATCTGTCCCCGTGTCCATATTTGTGTCCCCAGCCTGTCCCCATGTCTGTCCCGTCTGTCCCCGCGTCCCGACTTGTGTCCCCGTGTCCGTCCTGTCTGTGGCCATGTGTCCCCAGCGTGTCCCCGTGGTCGTGTGTGTGTCCCCAGCGTGTCCCCATATCCGTGTGTGTCCCCATGCCTGTCCTGTCTGTCCTCACATCCATATTTGTGTCCCCAACGTGTCCCCAACATGCCCTCGTGTCTGTATTTGTGTCCCCAGCATGTCCCCATGTCTGTTCTGTGTGTCCCCGTGTCCTTATTTATGTCCCCAACGTGTCCCCATGCCTGTACCATCCGTCCCTGTGTCCATTTTTGTGTCCCCAACGTGTCCCCATCATGTCCTCATGTCTGTATTTGTGTCCCCAATGTGTCCCCGTGCCTGTCCCGTCTGTCCCCATGTCCATTTTTGTGTCCCCAATGTGTCCCCGTGTCCATATTTGTGTCCCCAACATGCCCTCATGTCGATATTTGTGTCCCCAACGTGTCCCCAACGTGTCCCCAACGTGTCCCCAACGTGTCCCC
>NW_023307606.1:0-1116 GCF_011077185.1 Oxyura jamaicensis
TAGCCCCAAAACCCATGGAGGTAGCCCCAAAACCCGTGGAAGTAGCCCCAAAACTACATGGGAATAGCCCCCAAACCCATGGAAGTAGCCCCAAAACCCCACAGAAACAGACCAAAACCCGTGGAGGTAGCCCCAAAACTACATGGAGGTAGCCCCAAAACCCATGGAGGTAGCCCCACAACCAATGGAAGTGGCCCCAAAACCCATGGAAGTGGCCCCAAAACTCAAGGAAGTAGTCCAAAACTACATGGGAATAACCCCCAGACCCGCAGAATTAGCCCTAAGACCCATGGAAGTAGCCCCAGAACCCACAGAAGTAGGCCCAAAACACATGGAAGTACGACGAAAACCCAAGGAAGTAGCCCCCAAACCCATGGAAGTAGCCTCAAAACTACATGGAGGTAGCCCCAAACCCATGGAAGTAGCCCCAAACCCATGGAGGTAGCCCAAAACCCATGGAGGTAGCCCCAAAACCCAATGAAGTAGCCCCAAAACCCCACAGAAACACCCCAAAACTACATGGAGGTAGGCCCAACACCTTGGAGGTAGGCCCAAAACCCATGGAAGTAGCCCCAAAACCCATGGAAGTAGCCCAAAACTACATGGGAATCGCCCCCAAACCCACAGAATTAGCCCCAGAACCCACGGAAGTAGCCCCAAACCCCACAGAAGTAGGCCCAAAACACATGGAAGTACAACGAAAACCCAAGGAGGTAGCCCCAAAACCCAAGGAAGTAGCCCCAAAACCCATGGAAGTAGCCCAAAACTACATGGGAATCGCCCCCAAACCCACAGAATTAGCCCCAAGACCCATGGAAGTAGCCCCAGAACCCACAGAAGTAGGCCCAAAACACATGGAAGTACGACGAAAACCCAAGGAGGTAGCCCCCAAACCCGTGGAAGTAGCCACAAAACTACATGGAAGTAGCCCCAAACCCATGGAAGTAGCCCCAAACCCATGGAGGTAGCCCAAAACCCCACAGAAATACCCCAAAACCCGTGGAAGTCGCCCCAAAACCCACAGAATTAGCCCCAAACCCACAGAATTAGCCCCAAACTACATGGAAGTAGGCCCCAAACCCATGGATGTAGGCCCATAACCCGTGGAAATAGCCC
>NW_023307607.1:0-1263 GCF_011077185.1 Oxyura jamaicensis
GCCACCCCAGCTCCTGCTCCTGCAGCCGCTCCAGCTCCTGCTCCTGCAGCCGCTCCTGCAGCCACCCCAGCTCCTGCCCCAGCTCCTGCTCCTGCAGCCACTCCTGCAGCCACCCCAGCTCCTGCTCCTGCAGCCGCTCCTGCAGCCACCCCAGCTCCTGCTCCTGCAGCCGCTCCAGCTCCTGCTCCTGCAGCCGCTCCAGCTCCTATAGCTCCAGCTCCTGCAGCTCCAGCTCCTGCAGCTGCTCCAGCTCCTGCAGCTCCAGCTCCACCTCCTGCAGCCGCTCCAGCTCCTGCTCCTGTAGCTGTTCCAGCTCCAGCTCCTGCAGCCGCTCCAGCTCCTGTGGCTGGGCCAGAGAAACGAGCCGTAGCAGTGCAAGTTGCCCCTGCGGAGGGTGTTCCAACCCCTGTGGCAGACCCTGTGGTTGGGTCAGAGAAACGAGCTGTAGCAGTACAAGTTGCCCCTGTAGACAAGGTGAAAAAATGGTATAGAGACTCAGGTCGTTTAGAACGCAGAGAGTCTTCTGCTAGGTCTAGGTGTAGAGAAGACGAGGTCGGGCTATCAGAGGAGCAGGAGGATGAAGATGGGGATGTTGAAAAATCAACAGTAGTTACCCGAAACCTATACCAGCGTGAGCTACGAGATGTGCGAAAAGATTTTGGTCGCTGCATAGGTGAGCAGCTTGTCACCTGGCTGCTCCGGTGCTGGGATACCGGAGCCAATTGTGTGGAATTAGACGGCAAGGAAGCCAGGCGGCTGGGATCCCTTGCTAGAGATGCAGGCATTGACAAAGCAATTGGAGATGGAGCACGATCTCACAGCCTCTGGAGGCGTCTCCTGTATGCTGTAAGGGAAAGGTTTCCCTACAAGGAAGAACTTGTATGTCTGCCAAGCAAGTGGACCACTATGGAAAAGGGAATCCAGTACCTGAGGGAATTAGCCGTACGGGAGGCGATTTATGAGGACCCAGACAATGGACCCACAGATCCAGATGGACCCACAGATCCAGATGAAGACAGGTGTACACGACCCATGTGGCGGAAGTTTGTACGGAGTGCACCATCATCATATGCCAGCTCATTGGCAATAATGGCCTGGAAAGAGGATGAGGAACCCACAGTGGGTGATGTGGCTAAACAACTCCGGCAGTGCGAAGAAAGCCTCTCCTCTTCCCTACAGGCCTGCGTCTCGGCTGTGGAGAAACTTTCTGAAAGCATCCATCAACTAAAAGAGAATACTTTGGAGAAACTTTCTGAAAAGGTC
>NW_023307608.1:0-1138 GCF_011077185.1 Oxyura jamaicensis
CACAGCTGCTGCCCGTCTGCAGTGTCCCCAGCCAGAGGGGCAGGTGGCAGGCAGTGTGCCGGGCCTGCTAGTGTGGTGCTGCCAAGCGCTGGTCTCTTGGCTGTGGCTGGCACTGCTGGGAGCTCCACTGGTATCGAAGCTGAGCACGTGTCCAGGAGACACACACACAGGGACATGCATACTCCATTTGGGGAAGATACAGCCAGGCCAGTACCCCAGTAGCTGCTTTTGGAGACCCCAAAACACTCCTGCTGCATTTGCCTGGAGCCTGAGACCCGCTTCCTCTGCTCCAGCAGCTGCAGGGGTCCCCCTGGCTCCAGCAGCTGACAGCACAGGCCAGGGGTGTCCTTGGCCCCAGTCTGACTCCAGCAGCTGGCACCAAATCCACTCCATCTACTCCACTGGGATCTGGCACTTTCTCCTTGCAGCACATGTGCCCATGGGACAGAGCGAGATTACACAGAGGTAGGGAAAGATTCCAGAAGAGGACAGGAGAGATGGCAATGCTCAGCCACAAGGCCCAAGACAAGCACACAAAGGAGCCCCCTTTTACACCGTGTTCTATCTGTCCTCATGTGCTCCTCCTGGCTTCTGTTTCCCTGCACATGCCCTCATGGGTTGGTATAGGTCTGCCCTGTTGCCTCTCTCCACGCTACCCCAGCCGGAGAGGCAACATCAATTGGCTGCCAAGACGTCTGCTCCCCGAGCAGGGACACCAGAGACGGACACTACGTGTCTAGCTCAAGTGCCAATTTATTGCTGCGCAACATAGTCTCTTATACCCCTACACGCGACCGCCCCGGATACTTGTGACCCCTTACTCCACCCACTATCCCTCCTAACTTTTCCCCACATCTCCCCCCTCCTTATGCCATGTCATGCCCCCTTTTGTCGTACCCCCCTTTTCCCATTACGAAGCAGATTATCATAGCTCTAGCTATAAGCGATCATTCTCTTCTTCCTGCGGTAAGCGCTGCCGTCCGTTACTAAGAAGCAGGTTAATATTCACCGTTTGCAGGACTAGCTTTTCAAGCAGCTGTTTCAGTAGTCGAAAGAGCAGGGGCAGAAAAAGTGTGCCAGCACCCAGCAAAATGGGCCGAGGTCAACTGCATGAAGTTCAACAAGGCCAAGTGCCGGG
>NW_023307609.1:0-1023 GCF_011077185.1 Oxyura jamaicensis
ATGGGTCAGACAAAATTGAAGACCCGGGACCAGAGAAAAGGGAGCAAATTAAAAATGGTTCAGTACTATGTGATAAAATGGTCAAATCAGGATATCCAATAATTAATAAGGACCTAGAACCTGTGGAATCAGGACCTTTCAGTCCATCATGGTCAGCTCAGGCTTGTGAGCTGTATGCTCTATGTAGAGCCCTGGAACTATTAAAAGAGAAAAGTGGGGCTATATTTACAGCATGTTGAACTGAATGAACTCCCCATGCCTGAATCACCACCAGAAAGCAGTGTTGTACAACAAAAACTGGAAGTTTATCCAAAGATGTTGCCATTAAATTAATAATATTAATTAATAAAATATAATTGATTAAAAAGTACTCATCTACTGCCATGAAATACTGTTACTATTAAACTTTATGTTCTGGTTTGGAGACAAAAAGGAATATAGTTAAGGCATGAGCATGTGATTTTCTGTTTCCTTAAGGTGGTGAGCTTTAATTCTATTTGTGATAAATGATTAAGTCCCAAATAGGATTTTTGTGATTTATTAAGCGAATAGAGGCAAGCAAACAGCGCTGGGTGCACCGGGAGTCTCTGCTCTACCAGGACGCACACCTGTTACATCAGGTGTCTGATTTTTATGCTCCTAGACTAATACATATTCATCACTATTCCTAGAAAAGGCGGGGTTATTATAATTAGTTCCTGGAATCCAAACCCTCTCTGGACGCATGCGTAGCAGTCTCTGGTGGTCTTTCTGGGGGTCTCTTGTGCTGAAGGCTCGTAGTCTTCCTCCCAGGCTTTGTCCTTCGGTCGTCCTTCAACTCCCCCTTTCTCCTTATTTGGTGGATCTCTTTGCTGGTTATCAGAGGCTTGTGCAGCGTCCCATGCAAAAGTCTGCAGTTTCCTAAAAAAAACTCCTTGGTCCTCTTATCTCCCAGACTAGAGTCTCAATGTTAGCCCTTCAAACCCTCTATTTACACAAATTGCTGGATCATTCCTTTGCATGATACAAGAACTATGTACACTA
>NW_023307610.1:0-1042 GCF_011077185.1 Oxyura jamaicensis
CGCTGGTTATAAAAATGAAGCTGGGGAAGGAGAGAAAATGGGTGGAACTTCTGGTGGAATCGAGGGCAACATATTCAGTTTTATATAAAGCATTAGTATCAGTGGGGAATGATTACGTTGTAGTGAAGCGGGCAACTGGCCAATCTGAAATAGCATATTTCTGCAAACCATTGAAATATAAATATGCGAAACAGTGGGGCATTCACAAGTTCCTATACATGCCCAACTCCTGGAGTCACTCCTAGGGAGAGATTTATTGGAGAGATTAGAAGCAACCATTTCATTTAAAAATGGGGAGATTATTCTGGAGGTAAATGATCAAAGATATGTGGAAGTGTTGAGTTTGATATTGACAGCTATTGAGACCAAAGAGGAAATTAGTGAGGAAATCCTAAGTCAAGTGTTTTCTGGATGTACCAGGGAAAGGGGAAAAAAAAATGCACTTCCAATACAAATTAAACTTAAGGAAGGAAAACAGCCAGTCAGAATTAAACAGTACCCCTTGAAAAGGAAGACAGGGAAGGAATTAGCCTGATAATTGATTAAAATGCTTAACACCAGAGCTAACTTGGTTTACAGTTTTACACCTGAAGGATGCCTTCTTTTGCCTCCCTCTCCATGAAGCCAGACAGAAAATCTTTGCATTTGATTGGACAAGCCCTAAGAGTGGGCGCAAAACACAGCTCACATGGACAAGGTTGCCTCAGGAATTTAAGAACTCACCCACCTTGTTCGGAGAACTACTTGCAAAGGACTTGGAGACCTGGGAAGCCCCATCAGGAGAAGGAAGGCTGTTGCAGTATGTAGATGACCTCCTCATAGCCACCCAGACAGAAGCAGCATGTGTGGCCTGGACGGGGATTGCCCTGGGAATACTAGCACAGGACCTGGGCCCATATCGAAGGGCAGTTGTTTATTTTTCTAAGCAGCTGGATGCTGCTGCCAAGGGATGGCCTGGATGCCTCAGAGCTGTTGCAGCAATGGTGCTAAATATCCAGGAGGCACGCAAATTCACCTTGGGCCAGAAAATAACTGTGCTAGT
>NW_023307611.1:0-1318 GCF_011077185.1 Oxyura jamaicensis
GTAGTCTTCCTCCCAGGCTTTGTCCTTCGGTCGTCCTTCAACTCCCCCTTTCTCCTAATTTGGTGGATCTCTTTGCTGGATATCACAGGCTTGGGCAGTGTCCCATGCAAAATCAGCAGTTCCATTAAAAAAAATCCTTGTTCTCTAATCTCCCAGACTCGAGTCTCAATGTTTGTCCTTCAAACCCTTTATTTACACAAATGGCTGGACCCTTCCTTGGGGGGTACAGAAACTATGTACACTAATCACCCTGTTTTTCTTAAATTGAAGGTTATATTTCATCATGCGGCCCAAATATTGTTCCATACTTACACAAATCAAATTAACACATTTCACAGAATGAAACAAAATGGTGCCCACCACTGCATGTGGGTAGGAGGGATCGCCT
The DNA here is from genome assembly GCF_011077185.1 of Oxyura jamaicensis. NCBI lineage: Eukaryota > Metazoa > Chordata > Aves > Anseriformes > Anatidae > Oxyura > Oxyura jamaicensis. Next base: position 389 of record NW_023307611.1, read on the forward strand.
GTGCTGGCCCATCCCACCTCCAGGAGGGCCACTCAGCAGCTTAGTCCTGCCCTTCACCAATGGCCCTGTCCCCGCCCTGCCATGCGGTGTATGCCCAGCGCCTCCAGCTGGTGGCTTGGAAGAACTTCAGGCTGCAGCCGTGGCGCTGTGGAGCTGCACTAGCAGCAGAAGCAGCATCCGCGCCTGCTGCAGTGCTCATAATCTGACCGGCCAAGTGGTAGCAGGTGCTCCAGAGGACATCACGCATAAGCAAACAGGTCTGCAAGTGTAAATCTGGGGAGAGGAAGGGGTTTAACTACCAGTTTTGGGGAGCTTTTTTTGCCAGTTTAGCTGCCAGTTTTTGGGTGCGCATTTCAAGACAATACGGTGGACTGTTCCTGCTCTTCGCAGGGCATGTGAGAGAGGACGTGGGCTGCGCATGGTGACTGTGCTTACGGGGTTTGAAATTCTGGGGTACCGATGGCTCATGCATGCTTCTTTCAATTTGCCTTCTTTTCTTGGTGATACAAGTCACCTACGAGTCTGCAAGTATGTCAGCGATGAGGTGTGAGCTTTGAGCCTTGCCTTCAGTATCATAAAACCAGCCAAAAAAGCAAGATGCTGGGTAAAGTACTAAGAGTATGCAGCAAGCTAGCAACAGGGCTCAAAGGCCCAGGCTCTGCAGGGGCTCTTCCGCTGGGACACTTGCTAAAAGGAGACTCCAAAGCTGCCAGAGCAGCAGCCTATGGTTGATGGTTTGCTTTGCCCACGCACTTTGCCTTGCAGGCTCTGGTGCGTACTCTCTGGGGGCTGCAGCTTTCCTCAGGACACATTGACGTGCTCCGGCGTGCTCTCTTCCTTGGGCTGTGCTGCATTAAATGTTTGTTTCTGGCGCCAGAACCACCCCCCTGCTCTTCCTCCTCCTCCTGCTCCTCCTCCTGTTCCTCCTCC
>NW_023307612.1:0-2983 GCF_011077185.1 Oxyura jamaicensis
TGGGCACACCAGGATCTTCCCAGGGCACGCAAGCACCTCCGTGGAGCACCCTGGGATCTCGATTTCAACCTTGGTTGCCCTGGGACATGTGTGGGTGCTGCAGGAAGGTGCCTAGTGTCTACTGGAAGTGAAGAGCATGTCCAAGAAGAGGTTTGGGTACTCCAGTGTGGTGCTTGCATGGCCTGGAGAGGTGCTGGAGTGCTCTGGGAGATGCGTGAGATCCCTGGAAATGCCTGGCTACTTGGGTGAGCTGCCTGTGGGATCCAGGGAGGTGCTTGAGAGCCCTGCTGAGATGCCTGGGGCTGCAGGAAACTGCGTGGGTGCTCGAGAGAAATGCTTGAACAGTGTGGGGAGATGTTTTGGAGCTCCAAGATGACACTTCTGTGCCCCAAAGAGATGCACCCTTGCTCTAGGGAGGTGCATGGCTGCTGTGTGGAGATGCTTGGGTGTTCCAAGGATGATCCTGGGTGTCCATGGAGATACGTGTCTGCTCCCAGGTAATCCTTTGGTTCCTCTTGGTTTGCTCAAGGAATGGATGTGTACAAAGAATGATACTTGGGTTCTGTAAATACGCTTGGAAACCCTCACTGCTTTCAGTGCCTACAGGGGAGATTCTAAAGACGTAACTGCATAATGTTGTACTCAAAAGTCCCTTTTATTTAAAAAAAAAAAAAAAAAGGTAGAAAAAAGATTCTATAAATCCTGAGCCTTCCATCTCCTCGTCCACCACCACCTCTACCACCACCTCCTCCTCCCCCACCAGCTCCAGATCCACCTCCAATTCCTGCTCCTCCTCCTCCTCCTCCTTTTCCTCCTCCTCCTTCTCCTCCTCCAGCACCACCTCCACAACCTCCTCCTCTACATCCTTCTCCTCCTCCTCCTGCCATCCCCAACACTCTGTTTCACATTGTCCCCGTTGGCCCTTGTATAGGGAGGGGAAGCCACACCCCCTATTGATGACAAGCCAGTTGCAATACAGCCAGCAATGGCTAGCCAGCCAATCAGGGCCAGGCAATGCATCACAGGGAGTTATGGAGATGCTGGGACCAGACAGAATAGATTCTATGAATCTTTTCTGCTCTGAAATATAAAAGAACACTCCCGATGTTTGTAGAATCATGTTGTTACAAGTTACAGCTAAATATTCTTTGCAGACAGTGAAGTAAATTCTTGGCAGATCCATCTTAATCACTTAAAGGGAAGCTGTCTCTCAGGTGGGTTGTTTTGTTTTTCTTTTTTATTATTACTGTTCTTGGCTTTAAGATAAGTAATTTTCATATCAGGATCTGATGCAACAGAACATTTCTTCCTTTAGAGACAGCACATGTAAATGTTATATGCAAGTTTTCTCACAAACTATAGGATGGTATTGTTCATAATCACCTGTTAGGTAATTTAAAAAGGATATTTATCATCCTCATTGTCTAGGTTTTCCAGCAATGAATAGCCGGGTATTGTCAAATATCTCTGAGCCATCTCTGGGCTCAAGGTGATTGGTACCACCATGCCCTTGTGAGGGGCACGCACAGCAAGGTGGCCAGGAAGCTTCTGCCAGAAGTGAAGCTACAGGAATCCTGCAATCTCTCTGCTGCCCCTCAGGACATTGCCTCGGTGCAGCATTTGTACATGTGTCAGGGGCAGGCAGGAGCCTTCTGTGAGAGGGACCTGAGACCCCAAGGAGGCTGTTGGGCCTTCAATTGCCAATTCCTTTTCACTTAAGATGAGCATGCAAAAGTCGTGTTTTAGAAAGAATGGTGACAAACATGGGAAGTTGAGGAATTGCCACTCTACAGCCAAAATTCTCCTTCTTGCACCTGCATTGCACGGCTGTGTCTGTAGTGTTCTCACTTCTGCACTTGAACAGCACAAACCCTTACTCCTTTAAGGGTGTACAGGGAGGATAATAAAGGTGTAACGGCATAACATTGCACTCAAATGTCCCCGATATTAAAAAAAAAAAAAAAAAAAAAAAAAAAAAAAAAAAAAAATATTCTATGAATCCTGAGCCTTCCATCTCCTCGTCCACCACCTCTCTTCCCCTACCACCACCATCTCGTGTACCACCATAACCTCCTCCTCCTCCTCCTCCTCTACGTCTTCCTCCTCCTTCTCCTCCTCCTCCTACTCTTCCTCCTCCTCCACCACCACTTCCTCCTCCTCCTCCTTCCTGACCAGCTCCACCACCAACACCACCTCCTCCTCCTCCTCCTCTTCCTCCTCCTCTTCCAACACCACCTCCACAACCTCCTCCTCTACATCCTTCTCCTCCTGCCATCCGCAACACGCTGTTTCCCATTTCCCCCTTGGACCTTTTATAGGGAGGGGAAGACACACCCCCTATTGATGACAAGCCAGTTGCAATACAGCTAACAATGGCTAGCCAGCCAATCAGGGCCAGGCAACGCAACACAGGGAGTCATGAGGACGCTGGGAGCAGACAGAAAAGATTCTATGAATCTTTTGCTGCTCTGAAACATAAAAGAGCACTCCCGATGTTTGTAGAATCAACATGTTGTTACAAGTTACAGCTAAATATTCATTGCAGACAGTTAAGTAAATTCTTGGCAGATCCATCTTAATCACTAAAAGGGAAGCTGCCTCTCAGCTATTGGAGGGGAAGCATTTTTAGGTTGGTGTTTTTAATTCCTTTCTGAAGAACACTGGGACCAGGATACAAGTATAATGGTTCAAGTTAGTACTGTTTTGGCTATCACGATTTTTCCCCAGTCTCCTACTTTAAATGATTGTGGATTATACCGTACACTTGTACGTGAGGTCAATTAGTGTTGATACTTAGTGGTGTGTACTTGGAGGCTTTGCTTGGGCAGTATGTGTGCTGCCCAAGCACTCCAGCATCTCACTGCAGCACCCAAGCATCTCCCCTGGGAAGCCAAGCACCTCCTGAGGCACACAGACCTCTCCCCACGTCTGCTTAATGTCTGGCTGAGTCACCAGGTATCAACTCTGGAACAAGCAAGGTCCT
>NW_023307613.1:0-1369 GCF_011077185.1 Oxyura jamaicensis
ATGGCAGTGCTGACAAAGAGGGAGACCACGGCCAGGTGTGGGAGGCATGTGGAAAAGGCTTTGTGCCGGCCCTGCTCAGAGGGCATCCTCAGCACAGCCCTGAAGATCTGCACATAGGAAACCACAATGAAAACAAAACAACCAAATACTAAACAAACACTAAATAGAAGTACCCCAGCTTTCCTGAGGTAGTCATCTGAGCAGGAGAGCTTGAGGATGTGGGGGATCTCACAGAAGAACTGGTCCACAACATTGCCATGGCAAAGTGGCATGGAAAAAGTATTGGCTGTGTGCAGGACAGCATTGAGAAATCCAGCGCCCCAGGCAGCTGCTGCCATCTGGGCACAAGCTCTGCTGCCCAGGAGGCTCCCGTAGTGCAGGGGCTTGCAGATGGCAACGTAGCGGTCGTAGGCCATGATAGCTAGAATTGAATACTCTGAGCCAAAGAAGAAGACAAAAAAGAGAACTTGAGCAGCACACCCTTGATAGGAGATGGCCCTGGTGTCCCACAGAGAATTGGCCATGGCTTTGGGGAGAGTGGTGGAGATGCAGCCCAGATCGAGGAGGGCGAGGTTGAAGAGGAAGAAGTACATGGGGGTGTGGAGGCTGTGGTCCCAGGCTACGGCGGTGAGGATGAGGCCGTTGCCCAGGAGGGCAGCCAGGTAGATGCCCAGGAAGAGCGCAAAGTGCGGGAGCTGCAGCTCCTGCGTGTCTGCAAATGAAAGCAGGAGGAACTCGTTCACAGAGCTGCTGTTGGGCATTTGCTGACATTGAACACGGCTGTCTGTTGGAGAGGAAAAGGTATAAAATATTAGAACAGATGTCTTTGAGGAAGAACTATTGCAAGCCTTAGATTTCCCCCAGTCAAGCCTCTGTATATGAAGACATTTTCTGTACCTCTCTCACTTGGGCTGTGGTTGGTGCTGGCTGAGAGTAGCACTGGGAGCAGGGGCAGCTGTGGGCTCCCAAGAGTTCCTTCCTGCTGTGCAGCAGGAGGGAAGCAGGACCATGAGGGAACCTCAAGTGCATTCTACCTGTTAGTTGTGGCAAACAACTCATCTGAGTGCAGAGCTGAGCTGCAGGGATTTGGTTTGCTTTCTTTTATCCCACCAGCCCCTGTACTGCTTTGGAGAGGTGTTGCGTGGCTGAACGCCCTCCCATTGCCTGTGCACTCCTGCTGATAGCCTGTGGGAGTGTCCCTTGGTGAAGACCAAGCAGAGCAGCTCTGCCCACCAGGCCTGGTCTTAGCTGCCCTAGGTCAGCCTGAGGAGAGCTGCAGGACCATCCCATTCAGGGGTTTCCCTGAAAACCTGGAGAAGAACGTGGGCAAGGCTGCTGAGGGAGGAGGGCCACAGCAAGGCAGACGCAG
>NW_023307614.1:0-1018 GCF_011077185.1 Oxyura jamaicensis
CTTTCGCACTGGCCATATGGGACTATTAAAAGGTGAATGAGTCTTGCCGATCACTCCTTGGCTCTCCAGTTGATGAATTAGCTCATGGATGGGAATTAAGGAGTCTCGGTTGTTGCGATATTGCCGCCGGTGCACAGTTGTAGTAGCAATTGGCACTTGTTGTTCTTTGACCCTCAGCAACCCCACAACGAAAGGGTCCTCTGAGAGACCGGGCAAGGTAGACAACTGTTCAACGCCCTCTGTCTCTAAGGCAGCTATGCCAAAAGCCCAGCGGAACCCTTTTGGGTCCTTGAAAAATCCTCTCTTGAGGTAGTCTATGCCAAGGATGCATGGAGCATCTGGGCCAGTCACAATACGGTGCTTTTGCCATTCATTCCCAGTTAGACTCAGTTCAGCTTCCAATGCAGTTAATCGCTGGGATCCTCCTGTCACTCCATAAATACTGATGGGCTCTGGCCCTTTATAGCTTGATGGCATTAGAGTCCATTGTGCACCGGTGTCTACTAAAGCCTTATACTTCTGTGCGTCTGATGTGCCAGGCCATCGAATCCACACAGTCCAATAAACTCGATTGTCCCTTTCCTCCCCCTGGCTGGAGGCAGGGCCCCTCTAATCCTGGTCAGAATCTTCATTTCTGTGTCTGGAGGACTGCCTGCTAGATGTTGTGGCAGCAAGTTTCTCAGAGAACCCCTTTTTCCTGATTGTTTTTCCTTGCAACTCATGTACCCGGGCCTCTAGGGTTGAGGTAGATTTTCCATCCCATTTTCTCATGTCCTCTCCATGGTCATGTAGGTAAAACCACAGGGTGGCACGGGGTGTGTACCCCCCGTATCATCTTCCTTGCACAAAAGGGCGCTTACCCCTAATAGCTGAGACACTGGTTCGTTCAGGTGGGGAGGAAAATAATCTCTCTTCAAGGTGCTGGACCTTTTCAGAGTTTCTCCAAAGTATTCTCTTTTAGTTGATGGACACTTTCAGAAAGTTTCTCCACAGCTGAGACGCAGGCCTGTAGGGAAGA
>NW_023307615.1:0-4296 GCF_011077185.1 Oxyura jamaicensis
AATTAGCTGTGCTGGAGATGATTTATAGTGATTTAAACAATGCTCAGACACCTCAAGATCCCGACGAAGTCCAATGCACGACATCCATGTGGCGGAAGTTTGTACGGGCTGCACCCTCATCACATGCCAGCACACTGGCAGCAATGAATTGGAATGAGGGGATGGGGCCAACAGTGGACAATGTGTCCATTCAGCTTCATAGATATGAAGAAAACCTCACTGCCCCAATACGGGCCTGCATTTCAGCCGTGGAGAGACTGTCCCAACGGTTAGAGGAACATATCACTTCCTCCCCACCTAGATGGAAGAATCTTTCAGCTATTAAGTGCCAGCATTCTCCGGCTCAAGCAAGAGAGAATCGAGGATGCACACCACGGGGTACCTTGTGGTTTTATTTACGTGACCATGGGGAAGATATGAGGAAGTGGGACGGTGAACCGACCTCGGTCCTAGCTGCTCGGGTACGTGAACTGCGGAAAGATATGGCAACAAGAAAAGAGGCCTCTAGGAGGATTGCTGCCCCAGTTTCTGTTGGGCAAACCCCCAGAGGCAGTAGAAAAGCTAGCATTACTCCTGACCCTGACGAAGAGATCTCTACTTCACATTTGGAAGAATTAATTGACAGATGCTCCAACCAGGACTAGTGGGGCCCTGCCTCTGGCCAGGTAGAGGAGAGGGACAACTGGATTTACTGGACTGTGTGGATTCGATGGCCTGGCACACCGGAACTGCAGAAATATAAAGCTTTAGTGGACACAGGTGCACAGTGTACCCTAATGCCATCAGGCCACCAAGGGGCACAACTTATCTCTATCTCTGGAGTGACAGGGGGATCCCAAGAGCTAACTGTATTGGAAGCTGAAGTGAGTCTAACTGGGAATGAGTGGCAAAAACACCCCATCGTGACTGGCCCAGAGGCTCCGTGCATCCTCGGCATAGACTACCTCAAGAAAGGGTACTTCAAGGATCCAAAAGGGTACCGGTGGGCTTTTGGCATAGCTGCTTTGAGCGCAGAGAAGATTAAGCAGCTGTCTACCCTGCCTGGTCTCTCAGAAGACCCTTCTGCCGTAGGATTGCTGAGGATTGAAGAACAACAAGTGCCGATTGCGACTACAACTGTGCACCGGCGGCAGTATCGCACCAATCGAGACTCCCTGATCCCTATCCACGAGTTAGTTCATCATCTGGAGAGACAAGGAGTGATCAGCAAAACTCACTCACCCTTCAATAGTCCTATATGGCCAGTGCGAAAGTCTAATGGCGAGTGGAGATTAACAGTGGACTATTGGGGCCTGAATGAAGTTACGCCACCACTGAGTGCTGCAGTGCCGGACATGCTAGAACTCCAGTACGAACTGGAATCAAAGGCAGCCAAGTGGTATGCAACAATTGATATTGCTAATGCATTTTTCTCCATCCCTCTGGCAGCAGCATGCAGGCCACAGTTTGCTTTCACTTGGAGAGGCATTCAGTACACTTGGAATCGACTGCCCCAGGGGTGGAAACACAGCCCTACCATTTGCCATGGACTGATCCAGACGACACTGGAACAGGGGGATGCTCCTGAACACTTGCAGTACATTGATGATATCATCGTATGGGGTAACACAGCAGAGGAAGTTTTTGAGAAAGGGAAGAAAATAATTCAAATTCTCTTGAAAGCTGGCTTTGCTATCAAACAGAATAAGGTCAAGGGACCCGCACAGGAAATCCAGTTCTTGGGGGTAAAATGGCAGGATGGACGTCGCCACATTCCAACGGACGTGATCAACAAAATAACGGTTATGTCTCCACCATCTAACAAAAAAGAAACACAAGCTTTTCTAGGCCTCGTTGGATTTTGGAGAATGCATATTCCAGGCTATAGCCAGCTTGTGAGTCCTCTATATCGAGTGACTTGAAAGAGGAACTCTTTCGAGTGGGGCCCCGAGCAACAACAGGCCTTTGAACAAATCAAACAAGAAATAGCTCGTGCAGTAGCCCTTGGGCCTGTCCGTACCGGACCAGCTGTACAAAACATACTTTACACTGCAGCTGGGGAGCATGGCCTCACCTGGAACCTCTGGCAGAAGACCCCAGGAGAAACTCGAGGTCGACCTTTGGGGTTCTGGAGCCGGGGCTTTCGAGGATCAGAAGCCAATTACACCCCAACTGAAAAAGAAATATTAACAGCATATGAGGGGATTCGAGCTGCTTCAGAGGTTGTTGGTACAGAAGCACAACTCCTCTTGGCCCCACGGCTACCTGTGTTACATTGGATGTTCAAAGGAAAAATCCCCACTACACATCATGCAACTGACGCTACATGGAGTAAGTGGGTAGCGTTAGTTACACAGCGGGCTCGAATGGGGAAACCCAACCGCCCAGGAATCCTGGAAGAGATTATGGACTGGCCAGAGGGCAAGGATTTTGGAATACCGACAGAAGAGATAACTCGTGCTGAAGAGGCACCACCATACAACGAGTTGCCAGAAGACAGAAAGCAGTATGTGTTATTCACTGACGGATCCTGCCGTGTGGTAGGGAGCCATCGGAAATGGAAAGCTGCTGTGTGGAGTCCCACCCGACAAGTTGTGGAGGCCATGGAAGGGGAAGGTGAGTCGAGTCAATATGCAGAAGTGAAAGCCATACAACTGGCCCTAGAAATTGCTGAAAGAGAAAAATGGCCAGTACTGTATCTTTACACTGACTCATGGATGGTGGCAAATGCTCTTTGGGGGTGGTTACAGCAATGGAAACAGAACAACTGGCAGCGCAGAGGTAAACCTATCTGGACTGCTACTCTGTGGCAAGATATTGCTGCCCGGGTAGAAAACCTGACTGTAAAGGTACGTCATGTAGATGCCCACATGCCTAAGAATCGTGCCACCGAAGAACATCAGAACAACAAAGAAGTGGATCGAGCTTCAAAAATTGAAGTAGCTCAGGTGGACCTGGACTGGGGACGTAAGGGTGAGCTGTTTGTAGCTCGATGGGCCCAGGAAACATCAGGGCATCTAGGGAGGGATGCCACATACAGATGGGCTCGTGATCGAGGGGTGGACCTGACCATGGAGGCCATCACGCAGGTTACCCATGAGTGTGAGACATGTGCTGCAATCAAACGAGCCATGAGGATAAAGTCTCCCTGGAACAGGGGGAGATGGCTTGGATTTCGATATGGTGAAGCCTGGCAGATTGACTACATCGGACCACTCCCACAAACCCGCCAAGGCAAACGTTACATACTAACCATGGTAGAAGCAACAACTGGGTGGCTGGAAACATACCCAGTAAACCATGCCACCGCCCGAAACACTATCTTGGGCCTGGAAAGACAAGTGCTGTGGCGACATGGTACACCAGAAAGAATTGAATCCGACAATGGGAGTCACTTTCGAAACAATTTGCTCACCTCCTGGGCCAAGAGACATGGCATTGAGTGGGTGTATCACATCCCTTATCACCCACAAGCTTCTGGGAAGGTTGAGAGATACAATGGATTGTTAAAAACTATGTTACGAGCATTGGGTGCTGGGACGTGGAAACATTGGGACATGAATCTACCAGAGGCCACTTGGCTAGTTAACAACAGGGGGTCTGAAAGCCATCCTGGTCCTGCTGAAACAAAACCCCTACACACTGTGGGAGAAGCTAAAGTCCCCGTAGTGCATGTAGGGAAGTGGATGGGGAAGGCGGTCTGGGTTACTCCTGCCATGGGAAAAGGCAAACCCACTTGTGGGATTGTCTTTGCCCAAGGACCAGGGTATACCTGGTGGGTAATGCAGAAGGATGGGGATATCAGGTGTGTGCCTCAAGGAGATTTAACCTTGAGAGAAAATTAATCTGTAATCCAAGTTATGTGTTGCAGGAGGACATTGCAGAACCAACGACAGGTCAACTTCGCAAGGAACCGGGCAAATGCAACAGTGACATGAGCTAAGCTAGTGCTGGTGTCAAGAAAATCAACTTCGCCTGCCCTGAGTGACCATTTTGACAGATGAAGCTGAAACCATCAACAGCTTTTATGAACATTTTTGGGAAAAGCCTGTGGAATGAAAAGTACAGATGTATAAACACTTTAATAGATAGAGAATAATGGTGATGAAATATCTATATACTAAACTATGGGGACCTGAGTGTGACACAAATGTTATGGAATAAGGGGTGGAGGTTGTGTTGGGTCTGTCTGGGATGGAGTCACCTTTCCCTGCAGCAGCCCACACAGTGCTGTGCTCTGCACTCATAGCTGGAACAGCACTGGTATCATTCCAGTGTTGTGTCTATTGCTGCATAGTGCTGGCACAACATCAGAAC